>NW_013665743.1:140364-143829 GCF_000517525.1 Limulus polyphemus
AACGATCTATTCCACGTTGGTGTGTTATATGACTAACGATCTATTCCACGTTGGTGTGTTATATGACTGACGATCTATTCCACCATTTCTTCTGTCAAGAGCAGCCCAGCCCGACATTTGGCTATAAGTATTTTAGTGCTGTCGACTAGTTTATTTCCCTCTAATGTATAATTTCAAAATTAGGAACGCCAGCTTTGTGCGAAATTTAACAAAAACAACAACAACAACAAAAACTTAACAAAATTATTTCTTAGAGTGATTTTAAAATTCTGGGAGAGATAAATCAACTTAAAAAATATAGCATGTGTTTAGTTAATATCATTCTTACAGAGAAAGATGTTGGTAAAAGAGTAGTCCAAAAGTTGGCGGTGTATGGTGATGACTACCTGCTTTCCTCTAGTCAATCACTGCTAAATTAGGGACGGCTAGCGCAGATAGTCCTTGTGTAGCTTTGTGCGAAATTGAAAATCAAACCAAACAGAGAAAGATTTATACAAATGGTCGGAGATCTACTGGGAACCCGAGTTCCAGTTTTTCAGTTGTAAGGAAAATGATGTGAGATGAATATAAGCTATACAGCTTATGTCAATGTCAATGTCCAGCCTAATATTTCAAGGAAAAGTATATCCATGGATTTTTTATACAGAATAAACTGGCATTATTAATGCTCATATTTATATACTAGATATGAACTAATACGTTTGCAGTGACATTTATAATATGTTTAAATCCTGTATATATCCTTTTTATTCATATGGGAGTAATCTAAGAGATATAAACGAACAATTAGCCAGTTACTATAGGCCTTTCTGATGCGATGACAAAGATATCATTTGTATTATTATTCAACCAAAAATAATAATTAGATTCTTGGCGAGAAATCGCCACGGGTTTCTTAACTGCATACTTCTGGTTTTGTTGTATATTTTCGTCTTTATAACATCATTCAAAGAATGCTTTTATCTGTACGTACTTTCATACAAGTAAGGTTGATTAAAATTCAGAGAGAGGAATAAAATACAAAGAAATCGGTCTTGTTAGTATTCTTGTACAAACATGCTTGGAAATTAATTGATTTTTACAAATCCTTAGCACATACGGACACCTTTTTTTTGCTGATTCGTACTAAAAGAAAATTTCTGTGTTCTGCAGCATAGAATGCGAAATCCCAGAAGACTATGTGCAAAATACATGTTGTTTGGCTTACCAATTATTATGATAATCACACCCTTACAAGCGAAACTCAGTGCTTGGCTTCAGTCCAAGTAGGAACACTTTTCACATTACACTGAACATCTCATACCCTTACAAGTGAAACTCAGTGTTTAGCTTCAGTCCAAGTAGGAACACTTTTCACATTACACTGAACATCTTCGGCATACTATTTAAGAACACCTAAAGATCTTAACAAAGTCATACCATAGTTTCAGAGCACATAAAGACTCATTAACCCATACACACAAAACGCAAGCACACATAATCATTACCGAGGTTTACACTTACAATAGGAATAGTATATTTTAAAATCTATAATATATTATACTTTTTGATGACATAAGATGTAAGATTGATCGTTTGATTCCAATGTGCAAGGTACTCAAGCTCGTATCAAAACAATCTTGTCATTGATGGTTCAAAGTACTTCTAAGTAACTTAATATGAAAGTTGTATTTTGCGTTGAAGAAATTCCGAAATAATTAAAGTAATATCTGCCATATGTTAGTATAGCTGTACAATTAGTATTATAACTATTCTATAATATTAAAACGATAATCATAATCTATACATTGTTAGACGCATGATACGGCAGGTTCGAGAAAAAGAACATTACAAGCAGCTTTATAATTTAACGACTATTCTAATACAAAACAGTTGTGTATATTAACCTCAATGAAGCCGCAAAGGCGAAACGTTGGTTAAAATAAAAATGTTCTTATATATATATACACACACATGCACGCACAAACGTAAATAGATAGTAACAATACCCAAGTGTACACCCTCAGGGTCCACTTAGTATGGGTACAACATTTCAGGTTTCTAAGTTCTTTCCTTTTGGAGTTATGGTGGTCACACTTATTTTCTATGTGTTTTTTTGCATAAAAATATTTGTACATGCATGCGTGCACGCACATAGATAAGTAATAATACCCAGTTGCACACCCTCATTGTTCATTTATTATGGGTGCAAAATTTCAGGTTTCTAGTTTCTTTTCTCTTGAAGCTATGGTGGTCACACACACAGACATACAAGTGCGTACGCGCGCACGTGAGTTTCTATCTGTCTGTATGTGATTTCTGTTTGTAATATAAGGAACGACTTATTTTCTATATGGTTTTTCTCTAGCTTGCGTCATTAAAAAGATGCGCAAACGCTGACACACAGACACGCCCTTTGATTAATATAGAAATGAAGTATAAAGGTCGTTTTTTCTAAACATTTTATTAAAATTCCAAAGCATAAGCTCTTGTGACACATTTTCACAGTAGACAGGAATAATAAGAACGAAGGTCTTACCGATCAATACATTTCCTGAACGTAAAGACAAATTACGGAAGAACTGTACAATGAACTTTCATTTTCTGTTCATGATGGTAACGTTACGCTTGGGGATGTATGAACCAATGAGCTTTATAAAAGTACACCTGAAGGTTACTGTCACACAAGAGCATTTTCTGAGCTAAACACTTTCTAACACATAAGATCCTCAGACAACTGTTAGCACTACTCAATCGAACAAAACTCGAAGGATATTCCTATGAATTCCTAGATGCTAGACACGTGCATTTAAACTTTTTTTTTGAAGTTACAGATCATTAGCAACTATAATATTTAAAGATCTTATAACTGTAATAATATGTTTAGGATAAGCGAAGACTCGTGTTTCAATCACTTTAGCTCAATATCGAAATACGCGCTAAATTTAAAAATTATTGACGTTTTTAATGTATCATAGAATCTTACTAAGAACGATTTTTCTTTACAGTTTTCATATAAAGCAATGACAATTTAAATTCACCTCCAGTATATTAAAACAATGCAGACATTGCTGAATAGGTAAGTAGAAATATATTTTTTTCTTATTTAGTTAAAGTTGTCGTTTTTTTTACAGTACCTCGAAATCTTGATTCACAGTTTTTGAGAATGATTTCAACATCTCCGCTTTCCTTGTTGCCTGAAACCTTCAATTCATGGATAATGATATTTTAACGTCACTTAAATAAAGTACGTACACACAGATATACACGACAAAAATGTTTAATAAAACAAAAGTTTGATGTCTTTATTGATTTACATAGACTTACACAATATTCATGTTTTAATATTTATTTGAGACCCCTTGTCACAAGATGTCGTGCGTGTTCCTAAATTTTCACTTAGTCGAATTTGTTTGGTTTGAATTTTCGCTACACGAGGGCTATCTGTGTTAGCCGTTCCTAATTTAGCAGTGTAAGACTAGAGGG
>NW_013665743.1:144056-155970 GCF_000517525.1 Limulus polyphemus
TTACAAACGAATAGTGGGATTGACCGCACATTATAACGCCTCCACGGCTGAAAGGGCGAGCATGTTTGGTTTCACTTAGTCGTCATTTCCTTTATAATGTCTAGTCTAATAGGTAAAATAATTTTGACGATTAACTAATGAAGCTATTCATCGTTATTTCTCACTGAAGTACCAAAACTGTTTGATGAAACAATATTATGAACCATCAATTTCCACGTATTGGAAAAAAAATGAAGAATTATTTCAAATATAAACATAATAGTTTTTTGTTGCCAAGAATTGATAATATGGGAAAGAAACAAACATTCACATAAATTTTCGAGATAAAACCACATTTCTGTATTTTGTGTCTCTATCCATAAATGTCTACTTCTTATGAAATAAGAGAGTTGCAAAATGAAAATACAACCCTTTTTCATTTTTTAAATTGACTAAGTGTACATTTCATGAATGTTATTGTTTTAATCATTAAAAACATACAAAAGCTTTTATCATGTTTTTGTATGTCTAGCTTTGGTCTTACGACGCTCTTTATTATTCGCGATAACCTACCCAAGTTTCTATATAATAATTACTTACAAAAGGACCAACCACTAGTATTCATCTTGCACAAAGACCAATCGCACTATTATAGATTATCTTACACAAGGGCTAATCAATATTGGTCTTCTTATAAAAGGACTAACCACTAGATGTCATCTTATACAAGGAACAGCCACTAGAGAGTCATCTTACAGAAGGACCAACCACTAGGGGCTGTCATACACAAGGTTATCGCTATTGTAATACTCGGAATGTTGTCTTACTTGTCATGCTGATTTTAATTGCCTGTTAACAACTAATGTAATTAATACGATAATAGTTTTGAAGTTATATTATTTATTATCATGTATATATATATATATATAGTGCATGGAACGGTCCTCTGGGTATTTAATCACTGTATAATTGAAATCAAATACAGGTATTGGTGATCACTTGAGATAATTGGATTTACACGTCTTCCCTTTAATTTCGTTTTCCGGCTAGGTGTAAAGTGTATATCGCTTAGGAAACATTTTAGAGTATTTAAAAAGTTAACACTGAAAGATAGCATAGCAGATGAAGACCCACTGTTTATGAGCACAACTTATTTTTTCATAAAGCAAACATCTTAGCTAATTATAGCCACGCTTATTTACCCTGCCACAACATTCAGCCTTCATAATGGTAAAATTTCTTCAGCGATAATGAAACATTTGAAGCAATTTGAAAACGCCAGGGATATCGACAATGTAATGTGCATATTAATTATATTAAGCCTTTCATATTTTAACTGTTATTTATAATACTTATTTGTTTTACCCACTGAATATCTCCTTGACGCAAGATAATGAACTAACTATAAATTATAAATAAGATATAACAACGAACTGGAACTATGAAATGTATCAAAGTTTGTGCTCCTCATACCATTACGGATGTTATTTACCCTTCTAAGGAAACTATAGGATTCAACTCCTGCCAGCAGAACACTCTTCACATCATCATTCTACTTGCAGCAAATTACAATGTCAGAACAATGAACAGTGCTTTTCTTCCATACTTGTTTCTCTAGCGTCAGTACAGAAAAGGGTAAAATTCGTCTCAGCAAATAACATCTCACACTTCATGCCTTCATTGTCTACTCTTTTCACTGAAACCTCTAAAGCTGTTTTCCTTAATGTATCTGAGATAAGCAATTTCCGGAATGGTTGTTGACAATCGTATCACAGCTTTGCATGACAAGGTTGGAGAGACTCGAATTTTGCCTAATGTTGAAGGAATCATCACTGTCTGACATCTGTGCTTTATATACCTGCCTTAATGGTCAGTTGCAAATAAATGAAAAGTTAGAATATGTGTCAATTCCTAATAAAGTGGTTTGTCCGTGTACATGCACACAATTAGAAATCTATTATAATAATACTCAGTTTTTGTTTGTCCTTAAAATGCTCACGCATCTTTCTATCTGAATGCGCAAGCGCGCGCACTTCATTTCACGGATGTAAATATTACTTTAGTAGACATTTTAATAACAGCATATTACAAGCTTATTGATAGTATTAAGTAGGGTAAAGCTTAGCCGTAACTAAACTAAAGCAAAAATCGTATACAAGCTACAGTGTTGATTTATCCCTGAATATAAGCCGTATTTAATAAAGGCTTAACTAGTGTTAGTTCTAAAACAAGTGGACTAAGAGATTACGGCGCCTGCAATAAGAATTTATTGTACTGTTCTAGAAACCTTGTATTTAAGAAAAGTATTGTTCTAGTAAAGATATGATTAGACTGCACTGCAAATGTTTTACCGGTCTCTGTTAATAATAAAGAAGGGAGAAGGGGATAAGGGGACAGGGACACCCTATTGACTTAAATAGTTTAAACCTTTGTGAAAGTATAAAAAGAATAAACTTCAAACGAAATCTTGTAACACAGTTATACCTTTGCTAAACTTTACCCATAAAAATATAAAAACTGTAAGATTTATTGTATGTAACCAAGTCACGATTGTAAATCAATTAAATGCATATGTACCTTCTTTGAAATAGCTTCCAAAACACAGATAACAAATAAGTAGAATAATTTAAATAAAACACACATCAAAACCATTAAATATCTATATCGTGACGAAAAAACTTCCAAAAATACGATTAGAATTTTTAAATACTTTTATTTAACTGATTAAACAAGTTTTATAGACATTATTATAAATACGTTATATGTTACCTAGATCTCTAGACTTCATTATGTATACAGATTAAATACACTAAATGCTCAAGTTATATAACAAAAAGAAAAATATAAAAGGTATCTATTGAGCGACATAATGACAGATTTTTATTGTACAATAAAATATAAACACGTGTAATGTGTTTGTTATTAAGCACAAAGCTAATAATACAAAGAACTGTTCGTGCTCTACCTACTACTATGGGTATCGAAATCTGATTCTTAATGTTATAAGCTTACAGACTTCCCGCTGATCTACTGAGGTGTAAAAATGTACACGAGAATACCACAACATGTGTTTACACTAAGTTGAAATGTTTATTGAGTAAGGCTTCGTTGTTTTTTGGTGTTTTTTTTTCATCTTCTGTTATTCAAATAGTAGCATCATTAATTATAATTTGATTAAATTTTATGCAATTTTCAAACATATGCAAAGTTGAATGTAAATACTTCTTCAGTGTGAAAGATAAATCTTGGACTTGCATTATACATAATGAATGTGCAATTAATTTACTGAAAAGAAGTAAAGAAATGAAAACCAACTACTATATTACCATCTCACTATAAAATACAACCGCAAGGAAAAGGAACGAGAGTGACCACGTGGTTAATGTGCCAGACTTGATTCGTGTGTCCTGTTACTCCAACAAGAAACTAAAACAAATCAGATTCCATAGTTTGGGGTTGAAGTTGCGTTATAATGGTGAGGGTCAAATTCCACTATTCGGTTTGACAAGGGTAGACCACGCTCAGCCGACAAAAATATTAAATACTTCAGCTTTCCTACCCAGCATAAAACAGACAACGTTTTATAAAAAAAGAAAACTTCTGTTATCTAAACGAAATGAAAGTCTGAGAAGTAAGTACTATTTTAATATTTTACATGTAATTCGAAACAAGAAAAAGTAGCGAAAGTTATGATACCGAGCCAAGAAAGCCCAATAGACATGTCACTGAAGTATAAGTTATAGCAACTTGAAAATGAAATCCTACAATTTCTACAGTGAAAATGCAATGAAACACTGCCAAGATAACTATAAGAAAACAAACTCGACAATAATAATATTGATTATTTTTTCACCTAGAACAGTAAAACCTAGAAAACCTGGCAGAGAAACAACAATAATATCACTGTACCAATAAAACCAGACAAACTAAAAACGTACCAAAACCTTGCCACTGAAACCCAACAAATTAAGTGCTCCTCGGTGGTGGGCAGAACACAGATAGCTCATTGTGTACCTTTGTGCTTAATTACAAACAAACAAAGTAGGCTGTGAGACAAAAGTACTAAAACCTTGTCAACGAAACCCAACAAACTAGACAGGAAGACAAAAGCACTGAAAAATTGCCAATGAAACCCGACAAACTATGCAATGAGACAAAATTATTAAACTCTTGTCAATGAAACCCAACAAACTCGACAGGTCTTATATTTGTGTTCAAGTTGTCACTAATCTGATTGTCAAAAATCATAATATATATTTTAAGAAAGTTCTATCAAATTTGACAGTAAAGATAGTGATTGTTTTATATTTTTGCCAATAAAACAAAATCAAATCGCCAACAAAGGCATTGATTATTATATCACGTTACCAATGACACTCAAGAAAATCAACACTAAGAGCAGTGGTTATACCTAAGGTTATTATATTGCTTTATCAAAAAAGTTCTATCAAATTTGACAGTAAAGGTAGTGATTGTTTTATATTTTTGCCAATAAAACAAAATCAAATCGCCAACAAAGGCATTGATTATTATATCACGTTACCAATGACACCCAAGAAAATCAACACTAAGAGCAGTGCTTATTAAATCACTTTATCAAGAAATACTGTCACAGTCGACAGTAAAAGTAGTGATTGGTACACAACCTTGCCAATAAAACCTCAAAAACGCTGTAGTAAAAGTAGTGAGTATTATATTATACTAGCATAAAGCCCGTCAGAAATGACGGGGCAAGTACCCCCACTCCCACCCCATAGTATAACCTAACCTCACATTTCATAGCTAACTGAAATAAATACATTTTGCGAAGTCAAGCTTGACCAACAAAAAGACAGAAAAGTGCAGTCGAGGCAGTCAAATATCTGTAAATAGTTTTGTAAGGCAATCAAATAAGATCATTCATTCGTGGCGTATTCATAGAATAATTATTGGTAAAAATCAGTTAAATTAAAAATTTCTAATATAAAGTAAAAACAACTGCGTTTTGGTAACACTACGTTCCAACAATGGGTTTTATGTCATGTCATTTAGCAACAAAATTATAACCTAATATTGTTAGTCTATGTACTAAAAGTATAAAATGAAATGTATAGACAATAAAACTGGAGAAACATTTGTTGATTTCTTAATTTAGAGTCTCTCTTGATTAAAAATAGCTTAATTCAGAAAGGATTTAAGTTTAAAACTGAATCGATACTTTTACTTTCATGATAAATTTTATAGAGTTGGCTCTAGGCTAGGTGATCCCAACACTCACTACACTTGTAAAGTTTCACGCCCCCTCACGTCCCCTTGCACTCCTGTCACTAAAATCGTAATGAGCAGACAGTAATCGAACCATTCTATCTGGATAAAGGCATTTCGGCTTTTATGACTCCTCCTATTTCGATAAATCAAGCGTGACGTGACGCACACTGGCTTTTATAAAATAAAATTAAACAAACTACGCACTAAAACAAAAATAATATCACCTTTCTAATGAGAGTCAACAAATTCAGCAAAATAATATATTGAATGTTATATAGATTTTACCAGTAAAACGCAACAAACACAGCATTAAAGGTATTGAGTGTTATATTATCTTGGGAATGAAACTCAACAAACTAGGCAGTGAAACAAATGTAACACCATCTTACTAATGAAACCAAACAAACTTGACAGTAAATAAAGTATGTATTATATCACCTAATCAATAAAACTCAACTAACTCAGTAGTAAAAATAATGAGTGTTACTATACCTTACCAAAGAAAGCTAAAAAAACAGTATCAAATATAGTGAATATTATATTGCCTAGCTAAGAAACTCCAACAAATCCGGCTGTAAAATTAGTGAGTGTTTCTTTACCTTACCAAAGAAAGCTAAAAAAACAGTATCAAATATAGTGAATATTATATTGCCTAGCTAAGAAACTCCAACAAATCCGGCTGTAAAATTAGTGAGTGTTTCTTTACCTTACCAAAGAAAGCTAAAAAAACAGTATCAAATATAGTGAATATTATATTACCTTGTCAGGAAACTACAACAAATCCGGCTGGAAAAGTAGTGAGTGTTTCTTTACCTTACCAAAGAAAGCTAAAAAAACAGTATCAAATATAGTGAATATTATATTACCTTGTCAGGAAACTCCAACAAATCCGGCTGGAAAAGTAGTGAGTATTATTGCACTTTACAAAAACATCTCGTACTTTTACACATAACTAATTATAACCATTACATAAGTAGTTCTCTACATGTGAATAGTCAGAAGTAAATATCAGTTAATCTTTAATATGTATTTCACTCTTGAACTTGTTTGGCTTAGAACGTATTTGTAACTTGTAATAAATGCATTCATTATATGGTTCTTTTCAAAAGGTGGTAACACTTCAGGTTCGTATTAAACTTTATGCACGAATGTTTTTATGTTAAACCTGTCAATGTAACCAGTGATTGTTATCAATTCTTATTTTAGGAAACTAAACTTTTTACTGTCTTTTTCTAGTTTGTCGGCGTTTATGCAAAGTGTTACTAGGTTTTCGATAGTACTTTATGAACTGTATGAACTATAACACTATTAGATCTGGGTTCATTAGACGAACAGGAACACTAAGACATATTCATACAAGAAATAAAAAGGGTTGTTATGTTTTTATTGTTTGAAAATCTAATAATGTATAAAATAATTAATGTGTCCCACTTGACCTCAATGTGTTAGAAAATCTATTTTGGTGTTATTTTAGATATTTTGTCATCTAAACTATCAATGTTTTACTCTGACAGATGTAAATCCATTTTATATGTTTTGCCAAAATCACGCTTTCTTCTTTATTGTTTCAAAATTGAGCCCTTCGAAGATTTATATTTTGTGACATTGCAGTTTATAGTAATTAGGTCGTATATTCTTGTTAAAGCTGTCACTAATCCGACATTTTTTTCAGACTATACCAATCCGACGTTATAAGAGTAAAAGTCAAATAAGGTGCTTTTATTGTGGTTTGTGGAGGTGTAGAGGTAAAACTGTGGGCTTTTAACGCTATAAATATGGATTTGGTCACTGCGAGCGGAGTGGGAGGCAACACATTGTGCAGCTCTGCGCTTAGTAACAAACAAAACATGTCTTTTGTGACATCATATAGTTGAAAAAAAAAAGGTTTGTTCATATAAGGTTTACCAATATAAAGCTTTACCAATAAAGTTATTCTGCAGTGTGTTGAGAAAGTGATGTTAAGACTGCTTGTTACATGGTTTCAAATACATAACCTTTTAAAGAGCGCGAAATAATTTTGTGCGATTAAATAAACACTGACGTTTCTTAATTACTAGGTTTTCGATAGTACTTTATGAACTATATGAATAAAAAAACACTATTAGATCTGGATTAACTGTAACACTATTATATCTGAATTCATTAGATGAACAGGAACACTAAGACATATTTATACAAGTAATAAAGAACATGTAAATGTAAAATGATATGGATGGCAGTGTCACAAATCTTGTTACAGTGTAAAATTCATACTTAACTTTAATATTATTGCAGTTGGAAGTTATATACTTCTCACTATTGGTATGCAGTTTGCTTATCATGGTCCAGTTAGGGTAAGCATCAATGTTGTATAACTAAAAGCCTAGGAATTACGTACAAGGAAAACCAAGTTGATTCAAAACATGTCTTGACTATTACAGACACTCGCTACAAGATCGATCCAATTGACTGACCTCGTAACAATTTTGTACTCGTGATTTTTACAGTGTAACATTAAATCTTAATATTAAAAGTCATTTACAAATGGCCTACGTATAGTTGTATCATCCCTACATTCTTGTTTTAATTCTTTTTGGCATTCCTATTCCTACATCATTTTACATTTACAAAATGTTTTTATTACTTGTTTTGAGAAGTTTTTACACTGACTGAAAGTTAGTGTAATTTATAAAAGTATATAATAAAATTTAATATTATATGCATTGATTTTTGTTTACTCCTTCACTTTATACATAATATAGGGTTGGCTCCCTAAAGACATAAAATGTATAGTGTACAAAGCCTTGAGTATTCTACATGTTACAGTAATCTAATGTTCGTCTATTATTGGCTGGTAATTCCTGTTTCACCTTGTATTTAAGCTTTTTAAAGGAACACCATATTTCTATAGGAAAGCTACTTTCATTTACACCAGAATTATGATTTTTTAAAATTACTACTAATTATTACGACTAAGGGTGAAATTGTGTATTGCCCAGAAATACACAGAGTAAATTTATGTTTAAACTGACGTTAGTAATAAAGTAGTTGTAGAGTTATCTCGACTGAAACAAGAAGAAGAAAGATGAACAATTTGTGGGTTGGTCAATTTCTGGTTTGCTATCTTAGCGATGGTTTCTTTCCTTGTTTTTGAGCTTGCTAGGTAGAGAAACAAATGAAAGTGAATAGCAATCATCTTTTAAGGTAAATCTCTCTATAAATGTTGATTTTGTATTGTACATATTTGTATTATGCCTATTGAGTACCTTGGCCATTTCTAAATACAAAGTCTACCAACTGTACAGTACGCTAGAGCTTTCTCAACTTCTAAAGAAAAAGATTTTGCCTTTCATACAATTATGTCTGCAGGTAGAATAATTTATTTCTAAAATCCAATAAGAGGTAAGAAATGCGTATTTAATGGATGACAATATATAGTTTGTATACGGATGAAAACAAGCATCACAACAATTGTTCTCTTCCACAATTATATACGAAATGTGTCTCTGTTTCTCTTTCATCTTTGCACTGAGACTTATTTTATATACTGTGTTGTTAATTAGAATAAAGAAGCTTATAGAAATAACTCAAACAGTATGTTTGTTCTATAAAGTATAAAAGTTATAAACAATAGATATTTATCTCCTTACTATAAGACCCATAGAAAAACACGTAACTTATTTCATGTCAATGAAAAATGGAGTAAAATTATTAGTTACAAAAATATGTATTTTATACACATAAGTTAGGGCTGTCTATTTTCTTTTAGAGAAGGATGTACATTATTTATTGTAACTAAACACAATATATAATTTTCTCTGTGATAAATAAAAATCCACATTAAAATCAATCATTCAGTTTACGTCAGGAGTAATAGTGGAAGACAGGAACAAACAGGTGATTTTCGAGTTACTAACAATAAAAGTGTGGTCAATATATTGACGAGCGTTATGGGCCACAAAGATTTCAACAAGTCCAATATCGACCTGGACCGCGTACACTCGTACGATTCCCCTCCACACACACACACACACACAGTTTCTTCTGTGACGGAGCCTTATGAAGCGAAGTTTTATACAAATGAAAACGTAAAGAGGATGGTGCTAGACGTTCATTTTAACTATAAAAGTCATAACTTGTCGCACATTCTATTTGTTTCTAAGCAGATATACGTATAAACTATTATACATCAACATGCAGTAGTAAACATAATGACGTAGTGTTGCACTTGGATAAACTGAGAAGATCATTATTGTATCTATTCAACCTGAACACAAAAGTTATCGCCTTCTGAATACATTATTGCAGACGATAAACTTATATTAATTCCATTAAATAGATTAAAATATTCATAAGGGTTAATTAAACATGCATCTAATATCATTCTTAAATGCAATAAGGTATTATAATATAAAACTTTATATATGTACAGAAAATTGGAACGGTTTATATGCCCAGCCTCTGTACTCGTCGTAATATTCTTAAATGGATATTTTACCTCCAATAAAAGGTACTGATACAAACATGAGCTAGAAGACAGTAGTGATGTTTTAATTAAAAGTGTAATGATATGCCATAGAAGATCCGATCTTTTCTCGTTTACAACTAACCTGATGCAGGGAAATGAATGAAACGCTACGTATAATGTCTTTGTTCGGCCATAACTGAATTTGAGGCGGAACGATGATCAAAACCTGTAATATTATAGCTAGGCATTCTTTAGTGGTTTCTGTCCGGATTTATGCAAGCTTTATACAGGTGGGGAAATTAAATATATTATGATAACACCCAGTTTTTATGTGTCCTGAAAATGCGCACGCACCTTACTATCTAAATGCGCTTGAGCACGCACATATTTCAACGGATGTAAATATACTTTAGTAGACATTTTGTACGACAACACATTAAAAGCTTATCTAAGCTTTTCAAAAAGTCTAACATTAGGCCGTAGAATAGCATTATATGTTTATTTGTTGATACTGTTAAGTACGGTAAAGTTTAACTCTAACTAAACTAAAGTGGAAAACGTACACAAGTTGCAGTGTTAATTCATCTCTTTTACCGAATATAGGCCATACTAAATAAAGGCTTAACTAATGTTAGGCTTAAGATAAGTGAACTTATAGACTTCGGTATCTGCGATTAGAATTCCTTTGTATTATTCTTAACATCCTGTATTTAAAGAAATGTTGTTGTAATAAAGACACTAAATGGATCGCTAATGTTTTGCGGATCTTTGCTAGTGTACATATATCTTGAACAAAGCTGGAAAATTTACTTGTTTTTACGATACATTTGAATTCATTATTATATTTATTTCCGAGCATAAATAGAAATTGTATCGTTCGGAAATCACCTAAGTTTTAATTATTAATATTTTTCATTGAACTTCTAAATAGTTTTATCTTATGTTTCGGTTATTAATTTGCTGCCATCTTTAAGGATACCTGAGAAAATCTGTTGCCGTATAGGTAATGAAAGGGATTTGATCCTGGGTTTTTATTATGGAAGCATTTTGCGTTATCTACTCGAAAGGGATCTCACTAACTTAAAATCATGAAAATTAATTAACTATGTAAATATTTTCTGGGGGACGGTAGTATTTAGGTATTGCTAGTTTGTATGCTATGTTGATTGATCGTGTTCTCATATCTTATTATTTTAGTATTATCCCAATCTATGCTTGGTAATGCCGAGTTTTGTGTCTATTATGTACCTGAATCCTAACTTTTGTTGGTATTTTTCTTTTCTAATGTACAGGAACATACATTCACAGGTGATGCTGTAAATGGTGTTTTCTATTTTTCTTGGGTACAGTAGTAACTGTGGTCATATTGCGTTGTGGCTTTTGAATAATGTTGTATGTTATTTACGTGTCCATGTTTTCAGAAAGACTTATGACAGAGGGGAATGTGGCTGTATGTCTGTAATTTTCTTTTTGTTTATTCTTGGCGTTCACACACCTAACTTTCTTCTTTATCAAGTGTTCTGGGAATCATTGCTAAGACGGGTTTTAGTGACGTGTTCTTTCTTCTTCTTATAAGTATATTCGGTGTTAAGAATATTGTTAATCTTGGTAACTAGGCAGTCCATGGCGACTATCTTTAACTGTTGGGGTGGCTTGAGTTATAGTTAAGGTACTTTTCCCCGCATCTGTAGGCTTCCTGTAAACTTATGAGTTATGTTTTTTGGTAATCATCACTTCACGTAATGGGAGTTTGTTATCTTTTTATATTTCCATTGTGAAGAGTTTTGCGGAATGTTGCACGTTCAGTTGATTAATGAATTCTGGAATCTCGTCTCTAGTGTGTGGCCATATTACGAATGTATCGTTAACATATGTGAGCCGAATTCTGAGTCATAGAGCGGTTGTTTCGAGATCATGTTGTCTTCCAAACATTCAAGGTAAGGTTACTGACTAGACCTTCTTGTTATCGGCAGCCATGTTGGAAGTAGAGTTTGTTGATACAGAAAGTTGTGAGTTCTGTTATTGTGTAGATTGGGAGTTGGAAGATGTTTTAGTGTGACAGGAGTTGGTAGTTAGTGAAGAAGTTGGATATGTCAAAGATAGTCATTGTATCTTATGAAACATTGTGGTTTATTTTGGCCCGGCATGGCCAGGTGGTTAAGACACTCGAATCGCAATCTGTGGGTCGCGGGTTCGAATCCCCGTCACACCAAACATGCTCGCCCTTTCAACCGTAGGGGT
>NW_013665743.1:156269-159607 GCF_000517525.1 Limulus polyphemus
AGCCCTCGTGTAGCTTTGCGCGAAATTCAAAAACAAAACAAATGGTTTATTTTGTTTATTGTGAAGATATTATATTTACCATATACACAACAATCCTTAACAATGGTTCTCCGGAGCACTCGATAAAGAAGAAAATATAGAACATAAAAAAAACGAGAATAAACCAAACAACAATGAATACATACAACCATATTCCCCTATGTCAGATGTTTTTCTGAAAAAAATACAGAGCATATTCATGATGACGAGAAACCCACTTGAAGTAGATATTTATACATTATAGACAACTGATATGGGTATTAAACGCGTTTGTTTAAAACACGAAACAAGTAACAACGTTTCGACCATGGGCATCCGCAGAAATTTTTCCAGGGGGGGGGGGCAAAATAGTGTGAAATTGTGAAATGAATAAAAAATTCATATATATATTCTAAATGAATAAAGAAATAATTATGTCTCCCATTTTCCAGGTGGGGCAAGTCCCCCTTTTGCCCCCCTCGGTTGATGCTTATGGTTTCGACCTCCTTAGGTCATCCTTATTAGGTTAAAAAGGGCTTTTGAAAAGTGATCGTTATTGATCACGTGCCGTGGGGACGACAGTAATGATAGGTATAAGATTATAGGGGGCGTTGTATATAGTTAATATATTATATATGGTAATACGGATCTATCCACTATAGTTCATTAGGCCAGAGAATATTATGCGCTAAACTGAAATAACTCTAAAGTGATAGGAAATGAAACACAAAGAAGAAAAGGAGAGATAACAGAAACACGAAATCATGAAACTCATTGCCACTGGTAACCCGATGAAGGAATGTTGCCCGAAACGTCGTTTTCTTGTTATATTAAAAAAATATGTTAATTTGGCGAGTTTTCACCACTACTTTATATTCCATTTTGCATGATAAGTAATTTAGTCAACCTAACATGCAAATCAGCAAAACTTGGATGTACATCTTTAAAACATTTAAGTCGTTAGTTAATTCGAGTTCTTAACTGATGAGAAGTAGCCCATCAAATTTTTGTCAAGAAGACCCAGGATCGAATTCCAGCCTTTTTAAATGACAGCAAGTATGCAGCCGATGTGTAAAATCAAATATATATATTAGTAACTAATTAAAAGTTATACTCAAATAGTGATCTATGATTATTTTCATTTTAAAAGTATATTTATTTCTACTTGGTTTGTTTGTTTTAAGTTAAGCACAAAACTACACAATGGGTTATCTGTGCTCTGCCTACCACGGGTATCGAAACCCGGATTCTACTTGGTAAAAAATAATTTAATTGATTAATAAAAGCATGTCTCTTTAATTAAGACAAATTTAAATTTTCTTTACAGGAAACTGATGATACAACAACTTTTCCTTCAATGTAACTTCGCTATATACTAAGATCGTAACTATTTGTCTATAATTTTTATTTGGAAAAAAAAAATTAAGATTTAACACATAACGTTTTAAGTGTTGGTCAGTGTATAAACCGTATTTTAATTAGACGTCTTAGCAGATCATTCTATATAAACTCATCATCGGACCACGTATTATTCTATCCCTGTGTTGGTTTACCGTATCAGCTTCTTTGAACTATTAACACACCATTCTTCCTCAGTTCTTCCCTTCACCAAACATGCACACCCTTTCAGCCATGAGAGCGTTATTAAGTGACGCTCGATCCGACTTTTCATAGGTAAAAGAGTAGTTCAACAGTTGGCGGTTGGTGGTGTTGACTAGCTGCCTTCCTTCTAATCCATCACTACTAAATTAGGGACGGTTAGCGCAGATAGCTCTCGTGTAGCTTTGCGGGAAATTAAAAACAAACAAATAGTTCTCCGAATTATCCTTTCACTCGGGTATCTAACCAAGTAAAGTGAATAATTTATAAGTTTAAGGTAAGTGAAGACTGGTACACTAACAAGTCTACGATTCACGTGCTTATGCAAAGAATCGATATTTCTTCATAAATGACTTTATAAATAAATCATAGAAAGAAATCGTTTTTCGATATTTCTACAATTATTAAGGATAGTCGTGCTACAATGCGAATCTATGTCTTTTTAAGGCATATAGGTTATTGTTCTATTGTTCTATAGTATTTGGTTTTAATAATTAAGGATTTGAAATTTCGCTCGATACGTCACCCCCCCCCCCAAGCTAGATTTTCACCCAAGTTCTATTCAGTTATTTGAGCACAAAATAGGCTTCAAGGTTCTCCAGGTTTTAATACTTACAAACATTAATCTTACAAGGGAGAAAAGGGGGATTTTACTCCAACTAAAGATTTTGACTTACATAAAATTGTGAAGCAATTAAAAGTAGTTGTTCTATAGACCTTATTCCACTAGACGTTAATCAGTTATGTAGTTGTTCTATAGACCTTATTCCACTAGACGTTAATCAGTTATGTAGTTGTTCTATAGACCTTATTCCACTAGACGTTATTCAGTTATGCGCAATGAAATGCGCAAATATTGGTCGGAGGGAAACGGACGTCCTGGATTATGATAGTTTGTAATACATCGGCTATTACATAACAAAATGAAATGTTATTTGCTTTATTCATATATTTTTGTGTTTAATGCAAAGTTAGTTTATGAATATAGAAAGCTCGGTTGCTATGGGCTTTACAAGCAGGAAGAGTATATATGCATGAACACATTTCTATAGTATAACAAACAAACAGAGGTTTTTTTACAACAGCACTATCAAGAGTAGCTTTTCATATTAAAACATTATGTTTGTACAGGAACATACGAACACAACGTACAAAAACACACAAAACGATACATTCCAATAACTTAGACAGTCAATCAAAATCCTCATTATGAGCAGGTTATCATGCGACAAGTTTGAATTTCCTACCGAATTCGATTAATGGAATTAATCTGTCGTGATAGTTTGTAATAACATATTAATGTGTCGTGATAGTTTATAATGGCGTATTAATGAGTCATGATAGTTTGTAATGACGTATTAATGTGTCGTGATAGTTTGTAATGATTTATTCCGAAAGTATGACTCTCTATGTTTAGAACAAATAATTAGGATAAATAACCACGTATTTGTTACTTCATGATGTTTACTACTGTAAACATAACATCTAAAACAAGATTACAAGGAACTGAAGAATCCAGAATCTATTAATAATGAAATATGTTCAACCTACACAGCTGTTTTGTTCAATGTATCCTATGTACAGAAAAACAGTTACAATAATACGAAACAATTCCAGCTTATCGTAGTCATAAGAGTACAAGCAGAGGGTCTCCAAATTCGATGACGAGGAACCCACTTTGAGACTAATAATGGCTGGAGACGGCTTGAATGGGTAATGAA
>NW_013665743.1:160607-175496 GCF_000517525.1 Limulus polyphemus
TTCATTACCCATTCAAGCCGTCTCCAGCCATTATTAAACAGAGGGTCTGTTTTTATTGGCGTCTCACATAAAAAAAAACTGTTGTATATATATATCTAATCTAATAACTTATATAACTTGATTTCTTGATGAAGATTTTCAAAACTCATAACGTTTTTTTGAAAGAAATGCTAATTAAGTCAATAATTTAATTTTCATGTCCTATTAGAGTAAACCCATAAACTAAAAACACAACGTTTCTCTGGAACATTCTAGTGATGCGATACTAAATGTGTCGCATTATTACAAACAGAGTTAAAGACATACATTAAACTATTTATTTCTTGTAATTATAGTGATGTTGGTATGAAAGTAATATCGTAGACGGTCTTGATCATAAACGTAGTTAGTAGTTTTCATGTAATGGTCTATTTGGGAGTACTCAGAAGAGCATCTAAACGTATTCTTATCTTCAGTAACAGTCAATATGTCAGTATATATAGAAATCAAGCTTTATTAAGCCTGTCGGTCTCAATAGAGCCTTTTGATCGTTAATGACGAGGCTTGAGTGGAAACCGTTTGGATCATTAAACTATATAATGATATGTATTTTTTATGAGCTGTTTGAAATTAGTCTTTTAGTTGAAAAATAACATCATCTTAATAGTGACGTATCCTCAGTACATAACCAGAAATGACAAGACGATTGGTTAAAGTTTAATCTCAGATTTCAGGACACAATATACTTAACTATTTCAGATTTGTCAGGTGAAATATTATAGGATATCAGTTTAGCAATTGAGACAATTCAAATTTAAACTGCTTCATTTAGTTATACGAATCACAATGCCAACCAAAGTGGGGATTAAATTGTAATAAATAATTAAAAACAACGTTTACTACTAACACGATTAAAACTTTATTGAAGCCATACGGCTTCCACTTTAAAACAACACTTTACAAGTACATGTTTCGACATGATCTGTGTCATCTTCAGGAGTTATTTACAAGACATTCTTAACCCCTTTTATCATTACTTCACTATTATTTACATATTTACTTGAGCTACTTTTTAAAATTATTATAATATATCTCGCCATATATCAATATATTGCTCCTCAGTGGCACAACGGTATGTCTGCGGACTTACAACGCTAGAATCTGGGTGTCGATACCCGGTGGGCAGAGCACAGATAACCCATTGTGTAGCTTTGTGCTTAATTACAAACAATCAACATACTGACTTGCTATAATACTACAAGGCTGGGCAAAAACTAAAGTTTTTCCCAAAATATTGTATGTTGGGTAGTTTTTACATGCTCGACTATAGCTGAGGTTTCTATTTTATTATTTCTTATGTAACTTTCGTGTTCTTGTAATCTGTATTTTAAGTTTCTTTTAGTTTGATCAATATAAATACTACTACATTCACATTCTATCTTGTATATACCTGTCTTATTTGTTAATTCTATTCTGTCTTTAGTATTCCCTATCATGTCTTTTATCTTATTTATTGGTTTGAAGATAGAATAAAAATGTTAATGCTTTTAAAATGCTTTATATTATTGACTTGTTAAACCTGGAACGTAAGGTAAACTTAGAGTTTCTTTTTCGTAAATATATCTTAATGTAGTATTTTTAACTGTATTTACACCTTTGTTAAGTTTCTTAAGTACTTTGTCTACTATATTTAAACCAAAAAGGTAGAACAAGTAAATATGTAAATAATAGTGAAGTAATGCGAAAAGGGTTAAAAGTATAAAGTATGTCTTGTCAATAACTCCTGAAGATGACACAGATTACGTCGAAACATGTACTTGTAGAGTGTTGTTTAAAGTGGAAGCCGTATGGCTTCAATAAAGTTTTAATTGTGTAAGTAGTAAACGTTGTTTTTAATTATTTATTACAATTTTAAATATTGCACAAGTGCTGGTAATTCATAGGGATTGAAAATTGCTTTAAGATATATTCCAGTGGTATCACTTCACTTATTTGTGTACTTTTTATTGCAGCATTTACTTTGTTTAGGATAATTCTTATAGCAATTTTACGAATAACCAACGATTCCTGCTTTCCTTTTTTTTTTTTTACTATTTAAAGATATTAATAACTCTGTAGTATAGACGTTCAGTAGTGGTGGGGTTTTCCTATTTACGTATCTCAAGTAAAACAAAACAGGCACAAAAATAGAGATACCGATGTTCGAACCTAGATTATTCTAAATTCATATATTTTACAAGATTTCCATATTTTTTTGTTTGTTTTAGAAGTCAACAGTTTGCCAGTAGTCAAAGTTCTACATGCCATCAAGCCAGATTTTTACCTATACACTATTCAGAGGTCCAGTTTAACATAAGATTACAACATTATTTCACAGGTTCTTAATGCGTAACTAATTTTACTCTTAAGACTGTCGGCTTGCTTATGGTTTGGAAATAATGTTTGTAAGTAAGCTCTTGATGTGATTTAGACGGAGACATAAAAGGTAAACGTCGCGGGCTGCTTGATCTATATGATGAAAAACTAGCCCAGGTTCTTTTTTCTTCGGCTCTCTTTGATGCCAACAACATATTATTTTGAAACTACGTATGTACCTAATTTCTTAAGTTCTGTAGACTATAATTTTTTTCCAAGTATAAGAAAAACTAATTAACAAACATAACTCTATCATGGATTTTATTCCAGCAGCGGCAGTTGTAATGACGATTTAGGGTAGAGTATACGAGTTAATGGGCTGAATGAACTAATCCTAGCAAGTTAGTTCCTAATGTTAAGAGTTACAGTGTAACGCAAGAATGGCATATATTTCATTTATTATTTACTGAGTTTCATAGACAAGTATCGAAACCTTACTCAGACAAATATTTCCGAGTGCTTTATGTTTTTTGTAGAATTTCTGGTTCTTAAATAAACAGTAATAGTGTATATATATATACAACAAGTAAAATACGATCTTATCAAACATATTTTGATCTTTTGATACCTGAAATCTGTCTGTAAATATATATTTAAATACTCTTGTAAAAGCTTTAGTGTGTCGTTCATTCATTCAAAATAGTCATAAATACTCTTGTAAAAGCTCTAGTGTGTCGTTCAATCAATCAAAATTGCATAAATACTCTTGTAAAAGCTCTAGTGTGTTGTTCATTTATTCAAAATAGCCATAAATACTCTTGTAAAAGCTCTAGTGTGTCGTTCATTTATTCAAAATAGCCATAAATACTCTTGTAAAAGCTCTAGTGTGTCGTTCATTTATTCAAAATAGCCATAAATACTCTTGTAAAAGCTCTAGTATGTCGTTCAATCAAAATAGCCATAAATACTCTTGTAAAAGCTCTAGTGTGTCATTCAATCAATCAAAATAGTCATAAATACTCTTGTAAAAGCTCTAGTGTGTCGTTCATTCATTCCAAATAGCCACTATAACTTTAGAAGTACTATACACCAGACATTCCCATAATCAAAGGATAAATTTTTCATCCTGTAAAAGTTTTCATCGTTAAAGCATTAAACATGTGGACATTATTTCACCTTAGCACTAGAAAATTGTTTGCTTACCGCTTCAGACACAAAGTAAGGACTCATTATTGTTTACTTTAAGTTTTCTGGACAAATTTACTTTAGCTTTTACAAAAGCCTGAACAAACGTTGACCACGGCAAATAGATATTACACACATTTTTTTGTGTTTCTGTTTTGGTTTAAGTGCAAAGCCTGTACAATGAGCTATCTCCGATGTTTCCATCGCAGGGATCGAGACCCGAACTTTAGCGTTTTAAGTTTTTAAAGCTTACATGATTAGAGCAAAGCCATGAGGGGAGGGTTTGTTTGTTTTGAATTTCGCGCAAAGCTACACGAGAGCTTTCTGCGCTAGCAGTCCCTAATTTAGCAGTGTAAGACCAGAGGGAAGGCAGCTAGTCATTACCACCCACCGCCAACTCTTGGACTACTCTTCTACCAACAATCAGTAGGATTGACCGTCACATTATACGGCCCCCACGGCTGAAAGAGCGAGCATGTTTGGCCGGACGGGGATTCGAACCCGTGACCCTCAGATTGAGATTCGAGCGCCCTAACCACCTGGCCATGCCAGGCTCTGAAGTGCATTATAAAAGCATGTACAACGATAAAATTTCAAAATCAGTAACCCGGGTAATACGTTAAAAGTAGGGTTTAAAACAAATTTAGGTTATTTTACAACTTAGTAGCTCATTAATCGTTTTGTTTCTAATGCTTTTTATGAAAAAATTATGTGTTCCAAATATGATATATATTAAAATCCTGAGTGTTTTCATGTATGATAAGCTCTTTTGTCAAATTTCAGTAGTTTTTCCGAAATATACCATTAAAAAAACAAATATATATCTAGGTTTTAGTTTAACTCACAGACTAACACGAGAAAACGCTTTTCTCCCTTTCAAGAATTCTGGTTCGATTTTAAAAGGCAGAGTTTGATTTTTTTTTAAAAAAAGAGGCATTAAAAATAAGTTTTGTTTGGCTGTGATATCTCTATTTATTTCCTACGGGGTGCTGCACTGGGAGTTTTTTACCCATCCTACTTCCATAAGTCCATCAACATTGAGAACAGCACTTTAAGAGGACCCTGATCTAATATCGAATTGGTCAACATTACGCTTCAATAACCGCCTGGACTCAGCGTCGTATATACAGTATAAGACATGGGAAAGTGCTCTAAGTACATTTATCGAAGAAGTTTCATTTGGTTAATTCCTGTCCGCAGAGGAAAAAAGTGCGAAACTCAACCTTGTGTTCATCACGAAGATGATAAATAATACTGAGATATGGTGCCTGTGTTTTTTAAGCAGGATGAGTGAACTCACTTTGATTTACCTTTCTTTAAATTAATTTCGGGTAAGAAGAACACAGTGGATTGTTGCTTTATGGATGGGTTATTGCTTTATTATGTTCGAAGCACTCTTACCTGTCAGAGAGGAAATCCATTATTGCGGGGTGGAAACGATCGACAACAATATGCAGGCACATTCTGAACGATATTTTCCCAGTCTAACGGAACAAAGGACCCAATTCTTGTCTCAAAAACATTCCTACTCCATTACACCAACTACTGCACGAGTAGTTAAGTTCCACGTGTAATTGAAATTCTCCAGCATTTTACTCAACCGTCAGTAGAGAACAGTCTAAAACAAATCAGCCACTTCACACACATCTAGATATTCATTGTTCGCATCTTACTCACTAATCTATAATGAAGACGTACTCAACCGTCAGTACAGAACAAGATAAAAGACGACGAATCGTGTCACTTCCCATTTATATAGCCATTCATTGTTCGCAGCTTGCTCACTAATCTATAATGGAAACGTACTCAGTCGTCAGTACAGAACAAGATAAAAGACGACGAATCGTGTCACTTCCCATTTATATAGCCATTCATTGTTCGCATCTCACTCACTAATCTATAATGGAAACGTACTCAACCGTCAGTACAGAACAAGATAAAAGACGACGAATCGTGTCACTTCCCATTTATATAGCCATTCATTGTTCGCTGCTTGCTCACTAATGTATAATGGAAACGTACTCAACCATCAGTACAGAACAAGATAAAAGACGACGAATCGTGTCACTTCCCATTTATATAGCCATTCATTGTTCGCAGCTTGCTCACTAATCAATAATGGAAACGTACTCAGTCGTCAGTACAGAACAAGATAAAAGACGACGAATCGTGTCACTTCCCATTTATATAGCCATTCATTGTTCGCATCTCACTCACTAATCTATAATGGAAACGTCTTCTCGTACTTACATCTGATACAATCGCTTTTTTTTGGCTACTTGTTAGATCCCATATTTCAAGGTTCTTCGCATTCGGTCAGTGGTCGATGAATCCTGACCATTGTTGTAGAAAACGATCAATTGAGACACATGTAGACGACCGATGTACTTTATAATCCTGTCCAAACGTACTTTTCATCGGTCAGTGACTACACGTTTACAAATCACAGACTTATTTACTTATGGATTACCACTGTTGATAGACTAAGATGGCGGTTGCTTTTGAATATGTGGTCATAAAAACGATTTATGATAACGACGCTTCTGCCAACTGGTCACTCAGTATGATGACGTTTTTAATGTCAAAGTAATATTTACTCTTACACACTGTCATACAGATTAATCATTATATTACTAAACCTCTATGTTCTCAAGTGGTTGCAACAATTCACGAGTCTGTTTTTATGTATACATCAATAGAATGTATTACAATCGTATGTGTTTGTATAGGTGTGGACCTAAGAAAGCGTGCAGTCAATACACACACACATATATATATATACAGAGAAAATCACCTTCGTCAGCATAAATTGTGGCATCGGGTAGCTAGTTGTTCAAAACTATACCTGAATCCCAAGGGTCTCTCACTTAGTCGTTTAGTCTATGTTTGCATGTGGTATCGTTTAGATAGAAAATTTCAGTTGTAAGTTTGTTTCTTGCTTATCACTACTTTAGAGAATATTAATACCACAAAAAAATTGTGTTTGTGTAGGTGTGACCTTAATACCACATAAAGTATGTGTTTGTTTAGGTGTGACCTTAATACCACAAAAAAGTGTTTGTGTAGGTGTGATCTTAATATCACAAAACGTGTTTGTGTAGGTGTGACCTTAATAGCGCAAAAAGTGTGTTTGTGTAGGTGTGACCTTAATAGCACAAAAAAGTGTGTTCGTGTAGATATGACCTTAATACCACAAAAAAATGTGTGTTTGTGTAGGTGTGACCTTTACATCACGAAAAGAATTATTTCTTATAAATTATTTTGAGTAAAAATGCTGATAAAAGTACGATCAATACACCATTATACATTACATAACAGCCCTTCATGTAATAAGGCACGTGTCACTAGTGTTAAATTGTTTATTTTTACTGAGCGTAACCCTAAAGGACAATGGCATCAAGTATGATTTAAAATTTATAGACCTAAGTCTGCACAGATATAAATCGAATTAGCCTTAGCCATATAACAATATTCAAAATGTCAGTCAGTTTAAAAAAAACAAAAAACGTTTTGTTGTAATGGTGAATGTTTGTGTAGACGGGTCAGCGGTAACTTGAATAATTACAAAGCCAAAAATCCGGGATTCGATTCCCATCGTTGGACTGATCACAAATAGACTATTGTGTAACTTTGCTTTAAAGTTTAAAACATAAACATTGTTGTTGTATAATTTCTTCTTAGCAGGCGTTAGACTAATCTGATAGTTATTGCGTCATATAATTATATTTCATTATCTTCTGTATACAAAAATAGTTAGATATTTGTTATTAGTCAGAGAAAACAATTTAGTTCAACGTATGGTATGTCTGATTGTTATAATATAATTCACAATGTACATGTTCTAAGTTTCAACACGTCAGTAAATACAAAAAACAAAACATGATAACAACATTTTGTCTATTGTGGCTTTGCGATCTTTGGGCTTTACAGTATCTCATGGGCATGTAAGGCTTGTAAAATATTAACAAGTGTATTTAACATAGATGTTTTTCCAGTAACAGACAGGTGCACGTAGGCAATTAGATGTTTAACTAACCACGAAATTCAGACGTGATAAAAATATTTGAGTCTCTAATCTAATGCTTCTCAGAAACTGTACATTATTTTCTAGGAAAAAAAAAGATTATTTTTATTTATCAAGTCCGAAAACAATCACCAACAGCAAGTATTTAACAACTAACAACAACAAATAACCATGAAAAAACCAACAGTAAGTGCTGGTCTCCTTTTTACACTAATGCTAAAAACCGGGTTTCGATATTCGTGGTGGGCAGAGCACAGATATCCCATTGCGTAGCTTTGTGTTTAACTACAAGCAAACAAACAACACCTTGAAAAAACACATTGAAACGCGTAAGCCACAAAGAAAACAGTTAATTTTTAAACAAATAATGCAAGATGATTTTTGTTTCCTCAAAACCAGCTGAGTTTCAATTAAAACGATTTTATGTACTCATCATCACATGACTATATATTCGTTAGGAACACTTTGATTAGAAGAAAATTTTAAAAGATTCAATTGGATTTTGATATCGTTTATTTGCATAAACAATTTCACTGTATTACGACACAATCTTCCTTAGAAAAAAGTTATAAAATGGAAATTTTCACAAATTGTTGTTCGTTCCTTTACGACTCTCATACGTTACACCTTCTTTTATCAAGATTAGATTAATTTTCGTGCTATTTCTTTCCTTTACTGACTTTAAATTGATGTATCTTCATCGATGAAGAAGTTGCACATTTAACTCAATACTTTATTAATGTAAACCAGTTCCCAACTAAAATAATTACAGAAACTATTAACGAATTTAAAAAACTTAAACATATAAACTAAAAAAAAACACTGCATAACAAAGGAAACCTATTCACTTGCACTATCTTATATATAGAAAATATTAATATACCTCTATCAGAAACTTGGAAAAGACAAGAACATAAATATAATCTTAACATAACATGGAAAAGACTAGAGCATAAATATAACCTGAACATAACATGGAAAATACTAGAACATAAATATAACCTGAACATAACATGGAAAATACTAGAACATAAATATAACCTGAACATAGCATGGAAAATACTAGAACATAAATATAACCTGAACATAACATGGAAAATACTAGGACATAAATATAACATGAACATAACGGCTGGAATTGTTTTCGTCACTGAAATGGAAATCAAACACATGTTAAGAAAATTATATAACGAACCCACCCCTCTAGGAAACAGTTACAAAATAAAGTGTAACAATTGCCCAGCCTTTTACACAGATTAATCAGGACGTGACTTGAAGATCAGGTTGTAAAAGAACACCAAGAACCCCCTTCCCAAGTTTATGAGCGTATGAATAAAAACAAACACAGTTTTCTGAACAGAATTTTCACGTCCTAAAACATGAATGTTACATTAACAGATGAAAAATCAGAGAAGCTTCATTAATAAAGTCCCCCCCCCCCAGTGGCACAGTGTTATGTCTGAGGACTCACAACGCTAGAAACAAACAGTTAATGAAATAATAAAAATCCCACAGCTAAAAATATCCAGCTACATCTCTATATGTCTTTTAGCGTTATTTTCCCAGACATTCCTAATATCATGCAAATATTTCGCATAACATATTTCACATCTTTTATATTTATTCACTTGTATTTGTTTTTTCTGTTCAGCCATAAATAAATAGTCAGTCAATTTACGCGGATTGATATGCACATGCATAAGTAATCACTATCAGTTCTAAAATGTAAATACAGTGTTAGATTGTTGAATGTTGATTTAAATACTAAAACTTTCCCTACCGTTAAAACTTGTATACTTGAGAATTATCGTACCTGTTCTATAAATTTATCTTACTTACTTGAAACTGAAAGAAAAGTAAACATTGTAAACAAAATAATAATTATGGTCTTAGATTTGTTTGTTTGTTTTTAATTAAGCACAAAGCTACACAATGGGCTATCTGTGCTCTGCCCACCACGGGTATCGAAACCCGGATTTTAGAGTGGTAAGTCCGCAGATATACCGCTGTGCCACTGGGAGGCATGGTCTTAGAAACAGTACAATAAAACTTCGGAAAATGTGGAAATATGGTACTTGTTTTCCAAAACAATTTATTCTTTTCCGATATGTTCTAGCCATGACCCAAACTTTTCAAAAACAAACTATTCTAATAATATGTTTTATCACCTTAAATGTCTCCGAAATAATAGATTTTCACTCACATTTGAAAATCATTTTATTAATTCAAAGTAAGATATAGTTTGTGTGATTTACAAGCAGCCAGTTGAGATTTATAATCGTTTTAGATTTCTAACCCGAATAACATTAAATGGCTGTGGCAAGGAAATATAATTGAAGGCAAAGTACATGCATCATTTCCGTAAGCAACTAAATCTTTTATGTCAACTGACGAATGTTTCCAGCATATATATGACATATACAATGATAGTATCATGATTTAGATACTCCAAAGCGTAAAATACAGAAAATGTGAATGTAAGCTTAATACATTTAACATCGTATAAAAGCGTGAAATGAGTAGTTACATTAATGGATAATTTTCCTATTGAAGACACTGAACGTAGTGCTTTATCTAATGGACTGAGTTTTTGTTCCTTGTTGCAGTCAACGAAAATAGTATAATGTACAGACTAATACAGAAAACAATCTTTAAACAGTTAAAGACTCAATTCTGTCAAAATACAACCAAGAACACCTGATTATGACCATCTCAAAATTTAGCTCTAGTGATACGTATATAAATTTATTTTCCTTTATGATTTAAAAGATAAACACATCATATAAAAAAACCTGCTATAAACCATCCCCTGAAGTTCACCGAGTTTAGAAATATGGGGGGAGGAACTCGCAATAATTGACAATTTTAATGGTCACTGATGCACGTGTGTACTCAAATGTATGCAGTGCAATGGATCTTAATAAGATAAAGGCAATATCTAAAGTTTCCAAAACAGGGGAGGGGCTTGTTGTATGCACTTTAAAAACCCAAAATATAGATATAGTCGTTCATTCAACTGCAATAGATGGTAATGTACTTGTTTAGGAAAAAAGTGAGTTTTCTACAATGAATAAACCAAATATCTCGAAGGACAACAAAATTCTCATCTCAAAGACCTCACAATAACCAACCTTACAGTCACCCAGTAGCACAGCGGTATGCTAAAATCGGGTTTCGATACCCGTGGTGGGCAGAGCACAGATAGCCCATTGTGTAGCTTTGTGCTTAATTACAAACAAACAAAACCAACCTCATAGTCGAACTGCAAAAACCTTGTATTTTACCACCTTCGTAGCTCTTACCCAAGAGACCTACACCTGACTGCCCATGTGTTCCAATAGTTTCAACATGCATGTACGTCATTGAACAAATTTCTAATTACCTTGACACTGTTTCTCAGCCAGTCGCGAGTGACCTACCCGTATATATATATATATATATATATATATATGTATTTATGCTAAAGATACTTTAACCCATTTTCTCAAAATATTTCGATTCTGTTGACACTATAATGACATTTTCAATATGGGAATTTTACCTATCATAGATTATTGTATCATACAATGACTGAATACAAGAGTGCAAACCTTTTCTTAACAAAAGAAACTATATTTATCTTTCAAGTGATGCAATATTATAGCTCACCAGTTTGCTGCTGACTTTCAACGCTTTTGATCTCTTCGTAATGTAAACAGAAGGGAAAATACACGTCTTTCATCTGCACATTTCCAGATTTCTTTAACAGGTTTACAAGCGATATTATTGGTTGTCCCATTAGAAGCTAGGGAACTTTTGAGTATTTTCTAACTATGCTCAAGCTGATTGGCTTTCACTTAGCTATACTTTTCTAATATTAAAAAAGAATGCACGTATCATCCTACCAATATTTATGCCGACTTTAATTGAACAACAACTCCCTCCACATTAATAGTAACAAATTTAATTCTAATACGAGGTTTATAGAGTTAAGATGGCTATCTCTGACAACACTGCCTTAAAACCTAGAAACAACAATTCAACAGCACCCGCCGCCAGCTCTTGGGCTACTCTTGTTTAACGAATAAAGGGAATTAACCATCAAACTTGTGGCCCACATACAGCCCCAGAGAGCGAGGGCGTTTTTGAGACAATGGAGCGTGAACCACTAATCCTAGGGTTCACGTACCGGCCTCACTAAATTTAAAATACACCCAGGTAATTTAAAATTATAAACAGAAAATTATATGTTGTGGACGATTCATATGTTAGGATATTTCGTATACCACGACTATCTGTAGTCTTTCACTCAGAATGAATCGTTTTATAACGTTAATTATACCACGACTATCTGTAGTCTTTCACTCAGAATGTATCGTTTTATAACGTTAATTATACCACGACTATCTGTAGTCCTTCACTCAGAATGTATCGTTTTATAACGTTAATTATACCACGACTATCTGTAGTCTTTCGCTCAGAATTACCGTATATAACGTTAATTATCCCATGATTATCTGTAGTCTTTCACTCAGAATGTATCGTTTTATAACGTTAATTATACCACGACTATCTGTAGTCTTTCACTCAGAATTACCGTTTTATAACGTTAATTATCCCATGATTATCTGTAGTCTTTCACTCAGAATGTATTGTTTTATAACGTTAATCATGTTTTGTTGAAGATATTTCAGGTCCTACATCATCTTTCGTGCTCAGTCTGATGGTCATTATTACGTTGCATTGCTGACCCTTAAGGATGACCTGAAGGTGGTCAGGTCACAAGTTAAAATATAATATAGTTCACTTGTACGACATGTTAATTAAACTTTCCAATTCCTCAGACCATCATGAGACTGCGAAGACAGCCTGTACTTGTGCTACAAATATGTTTCACGTGACGGATCCCAGACTCAAAGCTAAGAGCATACATTTGTACTGACATATCCACGGTCATCTCGAAAACCTAATCGAAAAATTATCTTTTAAGTCGATACTTCACTGATTGATATTGATATTTTAAATTTTATTTCACAATTATCTGTTTTTTATATTCTTACTTTAAAAACTCAAGCAGTCGATTTTAGTATTAAGGAAGTTTTTCTTGTTTTTCTTTTATGATATTTATTTTATCTATTGATCTTTGTAGAATTTCTAACCTATTTTTATTCTGTTCCTTTTTTTATGTTTCCAGTTTCACTTCATCATTTTATTTTCTGATGATTTTAGCTGCTACGTAGCAACAATAATCTAACAACAATAGATATATTCTACAATATTATTTGTTAATGTGTTTCATGTTCCACATTCTTCAATTGTGAGTTGTGTTGATTTTTATTACTCAAGAATTGTTTTTACTTATAACTGTCTTGTATTTTTTCACATATTGGCGTCGTCAGAGACACAATCTACACACACAGGTTGTTTCGTCTGTGAAAAACAATTAACATGCATCTCCATTAGTATTAGAGTTTTGACAAATGAAGGAACTTTTCAACTTTTTTATCAAAAATAAAATAACGCCAAAAAATCCGGTTTAGATACCTACGATAATCACAGCACAGATAGCCAACTTGTGTAGCTTTGTGCTTAAAACATCAACAAAAAAGTTATTTTCAACTGTTCACAACTATGTTTGATGAAGGGCGTTCGTCCGAAATTCAGTGAAAAGCAACAAATAAACACAATGAATATTTTTTTTGTTAAGGCGTGTGTGCAGTAAATCGTTTTCACATTTATTTTACTTGTATATATTTTGTATTGTACGTTTCAAATGAATAAAATGGTTTACATTTCCACTGTATATTAATATTTCCATACTTTTCGTTATGTGCACAAAATTGTTGTAATTCGACATTGTTATATTTTCATCCTGTTTGTCATTTTATGAAAAATACTTAATGTGAATATTCAAAAATAAGGAATGTCGACAAGTTCATTCTTGAATGCAATGTATGGAATATGTCGTAATGTCTTTGTCAAAAGTGTGATCTCTTTCTAAGTGTTGTCCCCCGATGGGTCAGCGGTAAGTTTTCGGATTTACAACGCTAAAATCAGAGGTTTAATTCCCCTCGGTAGACACATCAGATAGCTCAATGTGGTTTTGCTATAAGAAAACACACACATAGGTGTCATATCTAGTTTGAACGTTGGCGATCATGGTTCTTCATAGATTCCTGTGTATTGTACGTTTTAAAATGCCATTCACACTGACATCCATCCATACAGTTTAACCTCGGTCGTCCTCGAATTTTTTTTACCCTCTATTTTTCCACTAATTACCATATTTTCAAGTTCTTCCTTTACCATTATTTTTTTCTAGGAAGTCGGTTGTCTTTTCCTGATGGTTTGCCCCCCAGTAACAAAGCGGTATGTCTGCGGACTTACAACGCTAGAATCCGGGTTTCGATACCCGTGGTGGGCATAGCCCATTGTGTAGCTTTGTGCTTAATTACAAAGAAACAAACCTGATGGTTATGATCAGTGGTTTGAAAAGTCTGGCCTACTGCTACTGAATAACGTTCTTTAACCAAAATAGTTTTATATTACATAATAATGTTCATACGGATGATTGTATTAACACTGTTTATAAATGTCTTCCCAGAATAAAATGTTGACAGTAGTGAAAAATACCTTTTTATTTACAAGGTACGTCAAACACTGTTTTGGTGACCATCTTACGAGAAGGTACTATTAGTATTAAATTTAATGTAATTTTCAAAAATGTGTATTAGCATTATTTAACTATGCCCTGTTCGTACTATTAAGACATAACTTTGCAAGACCATGTGCTTACATATTCTGATTATGTTTGTTAGATAATGAAAAATCAAGCACATTTCAATTTCAAACTAAGTATTTCTTGAACAGAAAATGTTTTAACAACTGTACTATCTGTGACGTCATTTTCAATAGCTTGCCTTGCCTCTTTGTAACTTTTCTTTAGTCGTACAGTTAAACAAGTCACTGTCGAGATCCAAGTTTTATTAGCTTATAGGGAAATTGAGACAATAGCTATATAGAAACGCATCAAATTGCATTTTAAAAATAATATTTGTTTCCAGTTTTATTGTTATAATCATAGAAACTACAATATTAATGTAACTATCACAAATTAAACTGTTCTTAACTATTCTTTCATTGACAGTATTGCAAGTAATTAGTTATCAGTGGTAAAATATACGTTAATTTCTAAAGTGTAATGTAAAATCGTGGACTTTATATAATGTTATAACATAAAAGAAGTGAACATTATATAGTGTTATAACATAAAAGAAGTGAACTTTATATAGTGTTATAACATAAAAGAAATGAACATTATATAGTGTTATAACATAAAAGAAGTGAACTTTATATAGTGTTATAAC
>NW_013665743.1:176496-188482 GCF_000517525.1 Limulus polyphemus
ATAAAAGAAGTGAACTTTATATAGTGTTATAACATAAAAGAAGTGAAGTCGATATTGTTTGTTTGTTTGTTTTGTAATCAAGCACAAAGCTACACAATAGGCTATCTGTGCTCTGCCCACCACGGGTATAGAAACCCTGATTCTAGCGTTGTAAGTCCGCTGACATACAGCTGTGCCAATGGGAGGCTCAAAGTCGTTATAATGTTTAACATGTAAAGAAGTGATCTTGGTATAGTGTTTAACATGCAAAGTGGTGAACTTGATATAGTGTTAAACATGTAAGGCAGGGGAACTTGATATAATGTCATATACGTTATTGTAACACATAATATAGTAATATTAATATAGTGTATAAAATGTTAAAATTCATATATGTGAAATGTTGCAGTTTTAGTAAGAGAAAAATTCTGCTAAAATACATCGACTTTAGTATAGTTTAGAAATAAGCAATATTCCATTATATAACCGTCAAAATACAAAATTCTGACCTTCAGCTTCATGAGTTAGTGTGATCGGAATAATGCCAAATGGCATAGTAATGACACACTTATACTCACACACACACACACACACATACACACATGTATATGTATGTGTATATATATATATATATATGTGTGTGTGTGTGTGTACGCATACATGTATATAAACTCTGAGATTTGTTAAATATGTATGCAAAGTCTTAAGACTATTCATTTTACTGACTTCATCATATAACCAGCAAAGTAAACATTGTACAGAAAATGAATTTTGTTGTTGTTTTTTACTGAGAAGTATAGCACATTGGCAGGTTTTTACAGATTGAAAATTCATAGCTCAACAGAGCCTGCGACAGAAGATTTATTTCCAAATATACAAAGTTATAAATCCACAAAATAATATCTTACTCTCCTTATCGACCTATCCGAGGATGAAGAAAGCAATCTCAAAGGTGCAGTCCCCTGCTGGTCATTGTTTTAATGTTCTCACACAGTGCAAGCTAATATATTCCTGAGTTCAAAGAAACTGCTACGTGTAAAATTAAAGTAATTTCGGATTCCTCTGCACGATCCTGGCATGTTAGCTATGTTGATAACAAGTCCAACTGTGTATTTTCAAAACTAGATACAATAGCGATGTTTTTAACTTATTAAAATGACTCTCTAATGCTTACAGAATAACTATTTAACTTAAAATTTAGGTTATATTTATAATATTAATAGTTCGGAAATTCGGCTTATTCTAAACCACAAATTCAAAAACTTTGTCGTACATTTTGATGTAATATTTAAAAAATAACAAATTTCAACATTGAGCCGGGTATGAATGCAAAAACAAACAAAAAAGTAAAAACACAAGATAAAAACGTCTTACCTGGATGTCGAGGTACATTTTTGTACCCCTGTCCGAATGAAATTTAGACTTGAATCTTTTGCCTTGTAACAGTTCTAAGAATGGACACCTTAATTTAAACGCTTACGCACTCACTAATAAAGGTTAATTTAACAAAAAGTATACGTAATCATTTTACCAAACAGTTAAAGAGTTAGATTTGAACAAATTTACCTGCAAGAGAATTATATAGAACCTAATATTTGACAGATTTATTATTTGCAAATGTTCCAGGCTTTGTAAAATTCAACCTACAAGTGGAACAGCCATTAGCGTAACCTTACTTACAACACACGGGCCTCAATAGAACCTCTGCTGGTCCCTCCTTGCGCTTATAGACCTATAGGCCAATCCCACTATAATATCGGGGAAGGAAGGACTTGGATTGGTCGAACCTTTATTTTCTTGGTTCACTCAATCGATCTTGCCTTGTGAGGTAGAACAAAGTTTCAGGAAGCGGTACGACAGTATATACACCTTTGCCTGTTGCCTGGCCTCTCGTGGTTGCTTCACCGTCAGTAAAAGAGTTTTAATACATTTTCCTAATTATCTCTTCTTTCAAGTAATCCATTTGTAATTTCAACGTAACCAGCTGAAGTGTGTAACGTTTTCGTTTTGTACGCCAAAGTCCAGTCTGTGTTTTGAAACACGTCGTTGAGTTTTCTTTACACAGAGTACTTGAAGAGTGCTTGAGAATGGAGTTATATGACGATTCCTCTCGAGCCTTTCTCATTCACTTGCCTGTAGCTTCCTTATTCAGGAAAGTAATCAATATTATCTATAAACATATGCTGAATACTCAGTATTATTCGCTGAAAATTATATGTTTAATTAAAATCGATAAATTATTTTAGTATACTCCATATTTTGCCTTAATACACTATAAGTTAGTATTTTGTGTTATATAATTGCCGCAATATATTTATATAAATGTTACTTTAGACCTTGCTTATCAATGCTATTTTCCTTTATTTAAATCGTTTTTGTTTGTTTGTAGTTTACTACAAAACTACAAACAGACTTTTTATTTCAGCCAACGTTTCACCATTGCGGCTTCATTAGAAATAATAGTAGTACTACTAGCAAGATGCTTTTGAAAATTAAGGTAGAGGGGGTCTGAATGTAGTCTTAAAAAATAGACTAGTGAGGTAGTTTGTTTGTTTGTTTTAGAGAGCGAACCCAAAGTGGAATATTTGTGTTGTGCTCACCACGGGTATTCAAACCCAATACTTAGTGTTATAAGTCTGCAGATTTGCCGCTGACCACCAATTGGAGGGGGGATAATTTAATACAAACAAAAAACTACCCTAGTGGTCAGTTTCTTAAAAACCCTATTCAGGCTTTCGCTACTTTAATTGACAAAAACAACTTGCCAGTGGTACTACTGTTCCTGTTTAATCCTCAATGGTGAAACGTTGGTTGAAATAAAAACAATTTAAATATATTATTAAAGGTAGTTTTTCTCTAGCTTTATTGTCAAAATTTCTATAATTTGAGCATACAGAACAACAAGTAATGATTTGTATTTGAAATGATTACATTCTGCGTCATCTTTAAAGATAAAAAAATAAGAAATTAAAAAAAAGTATTGAATATTTTCATGCAAATACACCTGTGAGGTTCTTGAGATTTATGTGACTTATACTGCTTTCCTTCAGTTACTTATAAATTTAATACTTTGAACTGAAAACAAATACTAGCGAGCTACTTTTGTCAGTTAAGACACCAAGTAATTATACGTTCTTGTGTAAACGTATTTAATGATAACGCTTCCTTTATATAATACTTGCTTACAAAAATAATATTACAGTCACTGGTTTGTAGTACATGTTCACAGATGGTTCGAAAACCAAATAGTCAACAAGACAAATGAGCCACAAATTCACGAGACGAACACAAACAATTTAGAGATACGTTTTATCTCAAATTTCACTTTTGAGTCAAATATTCGTTACACTAATGATGGAGAGGTATTTCACTCTACGTTTCACTTCAGGGATAAATTGATTCGGATAATGATGGAGAGGTATTTCACTCTACGTTTTACTTCAGGGATAAGTTGATTCGGATAATGATGGAGAGGTATTTCACTCTACGTTTCACTTCAGGGATAAATTGATTCGGATATTGATGGAGAGGTATTTCACTCTACGTTTCACTTCAGGGATAAATTGATTCGGATAATGATGGAGAGGTATTTCATTCTACGTTTCACTTCAGAGTCTTATATATTCATTAAGGTAATGACGTGGCTTTATAAAAGTATTCGAACATTATTGTTTCTGGAGCTCTGAAAGCCACTGAAAACTAAATATTTGGGTTGTATTAAAAATTATAGAATAGCACATTTCCTTCAGCATCATGTTAAAATCCACATCACATGTGAATAGCTGTTGAATGTACTGCTATAGATGGTTTATTCATTTATTATTATTTTTCTTAATGTTATGAAAATCAAATATTATATACTTAAATGTTATTAAACAGTTGGAAGTCTGTCACAACAGATTTTTTATTTTGATAATCGTGTTGTTTTTAAACTCAAAACTACACCACCTCGAATTTTAGAGTTATATCTCCGGAAAATTACCACCTACCCACTAGGGGGCATTGTATTTTTAACATTTGGTGGTCTTAGTTTCTACTTTAGCTAAAATCGATTAAACTTATCCAATTTTAATAACCCTCATCTTGACTAATCCAACAATGTCTAATTTTTAAATTCTTAATACACTTTCCTTATAAAGTTCTCTCTTTTTTTCTCTCTCTGTCTATATATTATAAATATTTCTGTATAAAAGGCAGTCACCCAGATTTCCATATCATTATTTTCATTCAAATCCTCCCATAACCTTTTCAACTGTGAAAGGCCTGTTTATTAGGTACTAAAATCATTAATCCGAAAAAGAAACGAAAAGGAATGTCTATACGTGTTTTTCTTACGAAATTCTTCATATTTTAGCAGAACATTCGTTAACTACTCATTTTTATCTGACTGGTAAAATATCCTTATCTGACTGGTAAAATATGTTTATCTGACTGGTAAAATATCTTTATCTGACTGGTAAAATATCTTTATCTGTCTGGTAAAATATCTTTATCTGACTGGTAAAATATGTTTATCTGTCTGGTAAAATATGTTTATCTGTCTGGTAAAATATCTTTATCTGACTGGTAAAATATGTTTATCTGTCTGGTAAAATATCTTTATCTGTCTGGTAAAATATCTTTATCTGACTGGTAAAATATGTTTATCTGTCTGGTAAAATATCTTTATCTGACTGGTAAAATATCCTTATCTAACTGGTAAAATATCTTTATCTGACTGGTAAAATATGTTTATCTGACTGGTAAAATATGTTTATCTGTCTGGTAAAATATCCTTATCTGACAGGTAAAATATCTTTATCTAACTGGTAAAATATCTTTATCTGATTGGTAAAATATCTTTATCTGACTGGTAAAATTTCTTTATCTGTCTGGTAAAATAAATTAAAATATCGTTTAGTTATACTTCGTCTACAATGAAATTGTGGATTTATTACCGTTGAATGAAATTTAAGATAACTGAACGTCTTCTAGTAAAAGTGTGGTTTTTTTATGTCTGTTTTCTAATTATTTTCTTAACATCACATAAGTTTTCAAATATTATTTCTCGTAATACTGGCTTTCCGAACTATTTAGCCTGTTTGCTTTGTCTCATTGTGGATAGAGCGAAAACAACATATTGTGTAGCTTTGCGCTAAAACAAACAAACTAAATAAACAAACCGTTTGCTTTGAGAATAAAGTTTCAACCCATCGAGGTATTTTCTAGATGTGTGTACTTGTCATCCTCAAGTCAGTGATTTGATGATTTTTTCAAACAAATAAAAATTTAAAGGACAAAAACTAGTCAAAACGGCATTATATATCAGATTGTTTCCACAATTGCATTTTCTTCTAGCTGTACGTAAACATTGTAGTCATTTACTCTTTATTGTGTTTGTTTGATGAACAAATTATAATCTACTAGTTATAACTAGCCTTAGCCATCTTTAACTTTATCAGTTATAAGCTGATGACGTCATGAAAACGTTTCTGATATATCAGCGAATAATTTTACACATCGAGGGAAAAAAAAGAGAAATATTTTCAAAGCTTTTCATAAAAGTTGTTTTGATTTTAATAACGGATTTTCCATAATTCAGCTATGCAGATTTCGGAAGAAGTCGGGAAGAAAAAACTCTTACTTTCTTTTATGTATTGCGTTATGACGCTTTGTGAAAAATATGTACAATATGGGAGAAAATGGATATCATTTTCGGATGCAGCGTACAGGAATTACCGTAGAACATGTAAAAATCTCAAAACAATAAAACCATCACAGGCCTGTGTTATAAAACCATTGCAAACCTGTGTAATCTTCTAAATCAGAATAAAGTAAAGGTGATACAAATTCACAAAGAATGTATTTTATGTTATTGAAAATAAGTTTCTACTAGTATTTTATGTTATTGAATATAAGTTTCTACTAGTATTTTATGTTATTGAATATAAGTTTCTACTAGTATTTTATGTTATTGAATATAAGTTTCTACTAGAATTTTATGTTATTGAATATACCTTTCCACTAGTATTTTATGTTATTGAATATAAGTTTCTACTATTATTTTATGTTATTGAATATAAGTTTTTACTAGTATTTTATGTTATTGAATATAAGTTTCTACTAGTATTTTATGTTATTGAATATAAGTTTCTACTAGAGTTTTATGTTATTGAATATACCTTTCCACTAGTATTTTATGTTATTGAATATAAGTTTCTATTATTATTTTATGTTATTGAATATAAGTTTCTACTAGTATTTTCACATCCTTTAATTTCCTACTTATAAAATACAAGTTATAGAAAACATTAAAAACAATGAACACCGTTGATTTTCTCATACTGATTTTTAACATTTCCTGTTTGATTTTCTCTTATAATTTATACTCGAATTTAAACCATTTGTAACTAATGTAAATTAATGTGTAACATAAATTATTAGAACACAGTTTACTTGTAACGTAGCGTCATGTAGATATAAAATCTATTAGTAGTGATTTTTAGAACACACGAAAAACAGACTTTTCTAGTTATAATTTAAAGGAAATGATTATGTTCTTTTTGTGTGAATCCCAGCATGTGTTTTTTTTGTGGGTATTTATGTGACGATACGCTTAAAAAAAACTTCAAAATCTATGATAATCGAATTATTCGAGTAATGGGCAAAAAACGATGTTTACACTGTTATAATTATCTGGAGTGTAATGGGTGTTTTTTTCTCTAACTTTATTGAGGAAAACGTAAAGTAATATAGTGTTTTTCGATAATCTAATGAAATTTAATTGGACAAATATTACAGATTTTTTGAATTACATGTAGTTACAAGTTGTTACACGATTAGTTGTTATAATTAGCATGATTAATAAAAAATATTGCGGTAATATAATCAGAGGGAAGGAAGCATCAAACTTTTTCTGACAGCCCCAGAAATAGTAAAATTTTATCAATTTGCTCGAAAGACATTTAAAATGAAGCAGCTTGGTCAGTCTAATTCTTAAGTTCCTTAACACCGAGTTTTACTTTAAGCAGCTCCAGTTTATTAACAATCCCCGAAGATTGTTAAACGTGGATCATTAATGATGACGATTTTCGAGTCATCAGTAAGATATATTAACTTTTCATATTTAAAAAGTTCCTTCTTTAAATGTAATTAGTCGCCTGGTAGTTCCCAATACACTATAAAAAATTTGAAGCAGAACAAAGTTATTAAGGTGTTACACTAATGCATAATACTACAGTTCCACTGCTGGAAGTTCACATTTTTTTCACCATTGCGGAGAATTATTAAGATTAGTTCGGATGATATGCAGGAAAGCCGTCATTACTAATAAGAAGTAATTTCAAGCTTTGCCTTATTTTAGAGATAAAATATTTCATGGAATGTAATACAATTACAAATATATTCTTATTTCTGATTCAGGTTTCTATCTCTTCTTCCTTCTTGTGTAATATATTTCTATGATGTGCTAGAAAGTGTTAGTGATTAAGTAATATAATTTTTGAGTGTTAATGACATGACCTCATTTATATTAGCAATAATAAGCTTCAATGGATCAACTATATGATCAATAGTTTCGATCAAGAAAATTCATTTGTCTTCCTGGTATACTTTTAGCAAATAATGTAAAATGATGAATACAGTTCTACCGGTTTCAAGTCTCTAAGCGTTAAGTGTTAAGATTTTACACTTTTATAGTGTTTGTACTCGTTCTGAAACAAAAATGTAAGGGAACTTACATGCAATTGTTGTAATGTCATTTGATTTATAATTAATAAGTACACAAGATGTATCTATATAAGTATAATAGTAATGTCTGTTTGTTGTATGTCCATGCAACAACTTCACAGGTTGTGGATGGATCTTCACCCAAATTGGTGTGAAGGTTCATTGGGTCCGTGCTGGGCTCATAGAAATTTTCAGATTTGCATTTTGTGTTTTGCGGCTTTTATGGGCGTTTTTTTTTTTTTTTTTTACAATTGCATATAATAGAAGGAACTTTTCATGTCCTAAGATAACCTTTCATTAATTATGAATTTAAATAGCTTCCGTCCAGGGGACAGGTACTCCAGCTAGCTTCTAAATAATCTAAAATATTTGGAAACGATCATGATATTAATATGTAAATATTGATGGAAGACTTATATTGATTATCTATTAAATGACGAAACGTTAAAAAGTATCATCAAATATTTAATATCATTCTTTGGTGTATTCGCACTAACATGCAACTAATTTTTCCACTTGCTTGAAAATCTTTACTAGAAGATTTTTTTAATGCTAGTCCCACTTTGTTACACTATTTTGCCTAGCTACGTTAAACAAATTTATCATTAGGATCGTGACTATGACAAAAACTTATAAAAACAAATTGGTGTATCAAAATCTTATAAATTATTAAATGGCTTCCATAAACATTGAAAAAAAAAGTTCATTAGACTTTTAAGACATTATGAGTATACATAATGTTTCTACAACAAAACAAAGCAACACGAAATTTCGTGGAGAAACGTGTAATGATGGGCACATTCTATAATTGCTTAAGCAACAATATAACCTTGCATGACAATGACAGATGACTATTCGAAAATGGCGGTTCGACCTGACTCTATTAAGAGCTTTTGCTTCTTCTTGAAACAATTTGGCGTAGTTACATGAACTTTTGAAATATGTCTATATTTTTACTGTAGAAATATTAATGACTGAGTCTTTTTCGGCTATCCGACGGCTCAGCATTAAGCTTTAGGGCTTATGACGTTACAATTCGGAGTTCAGTCTGTACGATGGACACAGCACATATGAATTATTTGTGTATTTTGGTGCTTAACGGAAACAAATAAGCCTATTTCGACGAAGATGTACAACTAGGGAAACCTTTTCTTCAGCGCTGAAAAAACAACTCTGCGAAATTTTTTCTTGTTCAAAATTGTAATGTTGCGAAAAAAATGTGATGTATAATGTGAGTTATAATGCGACTAAAAGTTTTTTCGTGTATTTTATACGTTGTTAATGCATCTACATTACACTCTATAAATGTAATGGATATTCACACCCTATAAACAGATAATGGATATTCATACTCTCTAAAAAGATAATTGATATATATATATTCAAAAGTAAAATATTTTAGTTCCCATTAGTATTTTGTGTTATACCAAAACTTCACTGTTCATTTTCAGCAATATTATTGAAGTTAAACCTGAAATATTTTGTCTGTTAGAAGATATTATTTTCTTTTTTAATACTGCATAAACACTTAAGTAAACATTATTTATACTCAGACGTTTGGCTAGTGTCTATTGCGCACAATAATTGATTAATTATCTTACTGGAAATGCTGAAAATTTTGCCTGAAATGGCCAAAAATACCTTTCGTAATAAGTATCCATTGTTTTTGAAATCCTTTTTATACACAGCAAGATAAACCGTCAACTTGGTTGGAAATCTGGACTGTATCAAATAATTTTATAAAAGTGGTGGTATAGAAAAGAATAACTACAGGAAAGTATTATATTTCATTGGTAAAAACACTGGTAAACACTAGTAAAAATAACGGATGCTGCTAAAACCACAGCATCCAGGTAGTCGAAGTGTAAGTTTTATTTTTCAGCGAATGTTGATAAGTTTCATATGCAACTGGTCAGCATACTCGACTGTGGATCTGTAGGTCCTGCATTTGCGTCCTGTTACTACGAATAAAAAATTGCCCTTCGCACTTTGGGGCCGTGGGTCTTTAATATTTGGTCAAACAAGACTAGCCGAAGAGCTAGTAGTGAGTAATGTTGACTGGCTGCCTAGTCTATCAGTTCAAAATTAGGGATGACTAGCACAGATACTTCTTGTGTGGCTATTCATAAATATCCGAAAACTAACAAACAATAATATACCACCAGAAAATACTTTCTAAGAATAAATAGAATTTTCTCGAAGGTGAGAATTCTCCATTTATGTAATTAGTAATTACAATGTACTTCAAAATTATTAGAAAAACGTCTTTATGCAAAACGTTAATTAATAAAACCGCTTCATATTTACTGCACACCAATATGGCAATGTAAGCCTTTGTACAATACTTCAAATTCTGTTAGAATCATAAGCTCTTACCCTACCAATAAGTTTACCCATTTTAATTAAACTGGGAACTAATTTTAGACATTTAGTTCCCAGTATACTTAGTTTTAGACATTCGTTTGAATTAAATCATAAAGTTAATTAATTAAATTTTTTTACTTCTATATATATTCGTGTTTTTAAAATAAAATGAAAATTGGTATTACAGTTTATAGTAACTAGTTGAAAATGTTACTGATATAAGTTCACGTTCTAGGTTCAAATAGTGTATTAGCACCTAAGAGTAAATATTTTTTTGTTATAGTTTAATATGCATGTCTAAGCGTGTTTCTAAATCACTTTCACTTGTCTTCACATTATAGAACACCATTTTCTAATTTCCATATTAAAACTGAAACTGTTTTTACTATACACCAATTTTTCTTTCTAAAAGACTGTAAGTAGGACTTTTTATTTTCTTGACGTCATTATTCATAATTATGAAGGGAATAGTTCATGCTTTGTTCGACATGCCTGAATTATCCCATCTAATTGAACACTTTTACAAAAGGTCGAATTAGGCTTAGCATCTTCGAAATAAAGAAACGTGAAGAGTATTTTATCACAATGAACTTTTTATAAGTAACTGTTTTAGTTCATCAAATAAGAATGTTGTCTGCCGAAACGTTTAAAATTGAACTGGGAAGAATCTGCTTGCTACAGAATTCCGTATTACCGTCTGTACAGTTTAATGAGCGTAACTGCAGAAGTAGCATATAATAATGGGAATTCAAATAAAATATTCGATAAGCTGAAATATCAGATCAATATATATCTTCTACGTATATTGTAGCGTATTGTTGTAATTATTTTATCCTAGTCGTAAGCGCCAGCTAAAAACAAAATATGCACATTTTATGTGTTCTCAGACTGTTTTTCTTAACTTATTAACTCCTACTAGAATATAATTTACAGAAATGTACTTAATCCTGATTAAGATTTGGTTGATCCAAATTACTTTAAGATCAATATATATATATATGTGTGTGTGTGTGTGTGTGTCTGTCTGTTTGTATGAAAACATGTTGAATCAGTATGGATTAATATGTATTAGGAATAAGCAGTTTTGCTGCATACTAAACAATCAAAATTAATTAATGTTAAATTAAAATGATGTTTATATACAAACAGAAGCTATATTATGCATTATGTATCTACAGAAAAGAAAGAAAGATTGCGCAAGGTTATATCTTTAGGAAAATAGAATCGTTACTACACCTATCTCACCATGGAAACGACAAGTGTATGACATATATGTTTGATGGAAATGAAAAAGTATATTACACATCAATGTCTCTATAGTAACCGAACTTGTATTACAGTTATATATATATTTGTTTCATATAGAAGTGAATTATATATAATTATAAAGCACTTACCTCTATAGAGATATACCTAAAGGACAGTGCTGATCTATGACTTAAGTCTATCAAAATAAACTTGTAGGTTAGTCATCTATCTGAGAAAATCCAAACGTATTTTTCGTAAGAATACGTATGGGGGAATTGGCTATCGCAGTTATAACTACCCCACAGCTGAGAGCATGTAACGTGTTTAACGGCAGTGAACCCTGAACTTTCTGATATCCAACCCGACACACTGAACACTAAGCCACACTCAGCACCTGAGCTTAGAATCAACCAGAGCTTAAAATAAAAATAATTCAAAAACAGCCTTACATATGAATAAAACAAAACATATATATATATATTAAATCGGTTGATGTGGTTCTATCTATAACATGCTTGTTTTGTTTGCTGCCATTGAACGTCGTTCAGCTATATGCGAACAATCATACAGTGCTGGATGGGTGTCACAGCCTACACAGGAGAAAAAATTAAGAACTGTTGAACTGTTTGTTTTTGAATTTCGCGCAAAGCTACACGAGGGCTATCTGCGCCAGCCGTCTCTAATTTAG
>NW_013665743.1:189381-193161 GCF_000517525.1 Limulus polyphemus
CAACGAATAGTGGGATTGACCGTCACATTATAACGCCCCCACGGCTGAAAGGGCGAGCATGTTTGGTGTGACGGGCCCTAACCATCTGGATATGCCGGGCCTAACTGTTGAACTAAAATGCTGAATTCCAGAAGTGTTAATTCCAGACTTTTGAAAAAGATTAAGATATTTTTTTGATATCCAAAGATTACAATTGCAACCATTTTTTAATTATGTTACCAATAAATAAAGAGTTAACAGTATGCAATCTTTCTACTGGTTAGATTCTGTTTTTATATGGTTTCCCGTGTATAAATATACACTAACTAACGTAGAATCAACCATATATATATATATACTCTTCCTTTATATTTCATCCGGTAAAGCAGTTAGGATAAAACGTATTAAAGTTTAAGCATAGTGATTCATACATTATAAGCACCTAACAAATGGTTCAGATAGTGAGTTACTCGTATTCTTTTTTTTTTTCCTGACTATCGCAGATCATTTTCACAATGCATTTGTCACTCACAATTTTTCTGGGCCACATTCTCCGACTTTCAAAATATTTTTGGGTCGTATGTAGCCCAGTCTCTGGTAGAGCCTGGTTTATTTGTTTGTTTTGAATTTTGCACAGAGCTACACGAGAGCTGTCTGCGCTAGCCGTCTCTAATTTAGAAGTGAAAGACTAGAGGGAAAGCAGCTAGTTATCAGCACCCACCGCCAACTCTTGGGCCACGGCTATTGAGCATTCCCTCTTGTTTCGAAATGAAGGATTATAAAGCTGAGTTTCCACCTAAAGACACAAAATTAGGTAATGGACTGAAATGTCTGTCTAAAAACCTGAACTCATGATTGTAATGTCTACCTATAAACATGAGCTAATGACTGAAACATCTGCCTACAAACCTGAAGTAACGATTGGAATGTTTGCCTCTAAACCTGAGCTATATTTAATGACAATAATCCACACGTATCTGTTTCAAATGTGTATTTTTTTCTCCATGAATATCATAATTTCTCGTAACTGCTTTGTATTAAAAAAATCATTGCCTGAAGTGGACCACTTTCAGGATTTATTGATGATTGAGCTATTATACATGATGCTGAACTCGTGAAATAATGATATCTTAAATCTAAATTTACAAAACGTGTATGGTTGTTAAGATCTATGAAAGTTATTACAATAGGGGAAGGCCTTTTGCTAGCTTATCATGACTAGGGATTTTTAAAATTAATAACGCACAAGAAAAGATACAAAATATACCCAAGTCACAACGTAATTAACCACGAATACGTAGTGAGTAAGTTAGATCAATGCTAGCATTAGTAGTTGCTGTAGGAAACACTGGAAGAGAAAATATCGACCCAATTTTCACAGGTTGAAAATCAGGATTTTACGTGGGTTTCATGTTTTCTTTACATTTACCAATTCCTATAAAGTATTCATCTAAATACTATGAAATATAATGCGTTGAAGTTACTGAATTCACGAAAACTGTCAGAAAGAGAATAAGCGGGAAAATGCATAATTACATAGTGCCTGCAGATTCTTCGTCATTGCCAGAATATATGTGCATTTCTATTAAATACAACTTATTTGCTAACACTGCTCTTGTTGAATCCAGGAAAAAGTTATGAATTTAAGATTGAATGAAATAAGTACATGTATATAATATACGAGTGCGAAGGAGATTTAATCATCTTAGCGGTTCAACGCCAGAAGCTAAGGTTTTCAAATACTGACTCTTTTTAATTCTCTTAGAAATAAGAACATAAATGAAAGTTCTAGTTAGAAAAAGCACAAATACATTTGGTATGTTTGAGAAAATTAGGTGATCTTATTATGTTATTACTTATTTCTAATGACATCAGAATCGAGAGAAAGTACGTTTAATATGCGTTTTTTTATCATTAATAATCGTAAAAAATGTTTTAATTTAGCAAAAAGTACTATTTGAAATGACAAAAGAAAAAGACCTATTGCGATTACAGTATTTTTAATCAATATAGGTTATGGATTATCTGATTTATTTAACACCCAGTTTTCGAGTCCATGAGACCAAATTCCAGGAGAAGATGGAGCCAAAAAGGGGTTTCAGGGATTTTGACATCATAGTTAGTGCCCAAAAACGTACTCCGATAAAGAGTTCAATCTATTAATCTAAAACAAATCGCACTTTACTGCTAAAAGAACTCATTTTTAATAGTGTTTGGCCATGAAAATGCGGAGTGTTTTCCTCTTTCATGAAATAGTAGAAATGTTCCTGTTCAGGCACGTACCGCACTTAGCCACCTCAAAGTAGTACGTAAGCTTCATTGAATCTTGATTGACCATCTCTATCGGCAGAACTCGTGAAAACTGCGGCTTTATATAACTGAGGAAACATATCTTGTATTACTCAACATTTACAGCCACTACCGTGTGTCTTGTGTAATTATGGATGAGAGCATGAGATTTATTTCCTTATAGCCTGGAAACTAGTGTGAATTCGTCCATGCTTAAAGGTAATTCAGATTACAGAAATTATAAGGAGTTCAAATCTCTATTCGTAATTAAATAAGAGACTACCCAAAAGCTTTGTTTGGGAATCAACATAACAAACATGGCTCGCAGATTAGATGTTAATAGATGCGATAATATTTAACTGTTTACCTACTCTGAATATATATTTACAATAAACATATTTGATTTCTCACCTACTTTGTAGCCCTCTGGTGGCTGAATAGTAAGCTTGACAGCTTATAATGTTAAAATTTGGAGTTCTGTCAATGAGTGCGCACACTTCAAATGCCTATTGTGTAGCTTTGAATTTGAAAACAAGCATCTACTTTGCAAAAAAAAAATATTAGTTCTCTCAGTCCCTTTCTTAAACTATCGTTGTTGACACTGCAGTTTTAGCCGTGGCATAGCGGCTCTTAGAATGGCTTTGACTTTTTCAAGTACAAACTATTAGCCCATAACTCCTCATCTCTTGACAGATTTGAGATCTAATTACAGTTTTGGACCCAGGAGGTCAAACCCTTTCGATTTATGTATTTGACCGCGCCCAATGTTTCATAGATTAATTTACTCTAATCCTGCCTAAAAGAATTTCAAGTGCCACGGTTTTTAAGGACTCCCTGTTGGTTTCAGTAAAAATATGTTTTCAGGACTCTTAATTGACATCATTTAGCTCATTCTTTATAATGTTCAGCCTATAGATTATGAATAATAGTCAAATTATAAAATTAGTTTGGAATCTAGAACATATTATCTCTCATATAATTTGTCTACGATCAGACTAGAAGCCTAACGAAATTTACTTTAGAAATAACGATAAAGTAGCATAATGCGTAAATAAAAATTTAAACTCCGTATTCCAGGAAGAAATTAGAAGGGATTGCGTTTTGAAATTATGAGCTAAATTCACTACAACATAGTATATCTTTTCTTTCCTACAATTTAAACCAACAGTTTTATTTGTTTGTACTTAAGCACAAAGCTGCACAATGGGCTATCTGTGCTCTGCCCATCACGGGTATCGAAACCCGGCAAACCAATAGTAAAGTAACAAAACTCTAATGTAATGATATCTATTTCTGAACAGGAATTAATCGGTGTGGGATTAGAAAGCTTCAAAAACTTTAGACGAAGTTGTATATATTATTATTGTTCTTAATGGCTGGAGACGGCTTGAGTGGGTAATGAAGAAAAACTTTAATATAAGTTTAATATAACAGTAAATGTACAACGTTTTGACATGGTTTTGTCATCATCAGGTACAAGTAATTTACACTGACACGGATATATATACACAG
>NW_013665743.1:194161-198661 GCF_000517525.1 Limulus polyphemus
GTTTCACAACAGTTCCGGTCATTTGACTTCTTTGTTCAATCTGTATATATATATCCGCGTCAGTGTAAATTACTTGTACCTGATGATGACAAAACCTTGTCGAAACGTTGTACATTTACTGTTATGCTAAACTTATATTAAAGTTTGTCTTCATTACCCACTCAAGCCGTCTCCAGCCATTATTAGTCTCAAAGTGGGTTCCTCGTCATCGAATTATTATTGTTGTTGTTTTGAGCGAAACGTTTTCTTTTCTTTTTTTTTCTTTCTTACATCCGTCAAAATTTCATTTTGTAAAACGCTTGTACAAATTTTGCAGCAAAAAACAACAACAATATAAGATAAAAATAAACACACACAGTATATAGTAAGAGGACAACGTTTTTTGGTTGTTTTTTTCTAATATAGTGGAGGAAAAAAAAGAAAAGAACTTCGGCTTATGAGTTACAGATCTGGTGTACGTGACACAAATACTGACAGGGTGTGTCAAGTTGACCATTGACAGAATCACTAAAAGCTGACTCGACCACAGAGCCGAATCCTATAGATTTTCCACCAGAGAAGAAAGATGGCTTTGTTTCTCAAAGATGTAATTCATTTTGAAGCTTTCTCAATTCTTAAGATGGATGTGTTATTTGTTAAAAAGAAAAATGTTGAACTTTCGCAACCAGATTTTGCATTTTGGAAATTAGATACAGCAAATGTAAAAATTTGAAGTAAACTGTATTTGACTTATTAAGATAAGAATAAAATGTCTTAATAAAGGTATACATTTCGGGGGGTGCTCTACTTACATTCAGTTTCTATTACGACCCTTTACAGAAATATTAGGATGTCCTCTTAAAAAAATAAAACTGTCAAATGGTTAATTTATAGCTTAACATTTTCGCAACAATTACCTAAATGAATCTAAACTAAAGTGTTTGTTTACGTTTGGTAGGATGTCTGACTGAGTCTCCTATTATTTTACGAACATCCGGGTGTTTGTTAAATTTCAACGAAATCATAATTATTTTTAGGCTTAAGTGTGTATTTATATATTCAAGGATAATGAAACAAAAGTGCATATGAATATATTAACTAAATGCAGCATAGAAAAGGCATGGAAAAAATGTTTTCTATGCATTATTCTTGCCCCCCAGTGGCACAGCGGTATGTTTGTTGATTTACAACGCCTACAAACCGGTTTCGATACTCGTGGTAGACAGAGCACAAACAATCCTCTACAAACAGACAAGCAAAGCATCGTTTTTCTATACTTCTCTAGCATCATACAGAGCAATTTTATGTTTTTATCTGTTTAAATAAATGACCAAAAGAAAAAGGTGAAATAACCAACTTATTATATAAATGCATACGGACCTCAACAATAGTTAATGGGAAACATTGATGTTGTTTTTTGTGTCTTTTTAGTATGACTCGTATGCTATAAGGGACACTGAATAAAGACGTGGACTTACGAGTTATTTGTTATTTATTACAAGTTTAGATAAATGTTTTTGTAAACTAATGAGTCCTTGTTAAGTAGATAAAATGTCAGTTAAAAATTGAAATTATAATAATTATTTATAATCATAATAGGACAAAACTAACTTTCTGCGTTGCTTGTATGGACAGTTCGACAATTCGGTCTTTCCTCTCACAGTCATTGTTTCTTATTCCGTTCAGGATAAAACGTGTCGATCGAATTTTTTTTTGTCATTAGTGTGAAGCGTGTTCTATGGAAAACAAAACAATGATATCTATATTATTTATTCTATAAAACATTTATTAAAACTGTCATTTTGGTATAATTGATTCAAGTGTAAGGATACACAAATACTTAGTGTAGAAAAAAAACCCCAATAAATTTGCTTCTTTCAATTCTCGCTGTTCAAAAAAGAAGCTTAGGAATAATTTAGTTTTTTTGTATTTTGTTAATTCTTTAATCATTTTGCTTTATTATGCTGCTGTATTGTTACTATTTTTGTATAACTTTGCACGAAGAATTTCTCCCGTTTTAAGTTTTAACTACATAATAAATAATAATAGTCACTTGATAAATGTATTGTAAAAGTTAAAAGTTTGATAGTAAGATATGTTCGTTCATTTTGTGTAAAAATAAAAGCTCTTTATCATTATTTCCTTTACGAGCTTGTGTTGAAAAGAGGTTTTCTTAGGATCCATTTATTTTGGTAAATCCAAATTTGGGGGAACCTATCCCTCATCATTAACACTGGGTAAGTCCAGATGTATGGATTATCACAGCCCATAAGCAACACTAGGTAACTCTAGATTTGGGTGAACCTACCTTTCATCAGTAATACTAGGTAAGTCTAAATTTGGAGAACCTACTTTTCATCAGTAATACTAGGTAATTCCAGATTTGGAGAATACCACCTCTAATCATTAACACTGGGTGAGTTCAGATTTGGGGGAACCTACCTCCCATCAGTAATACTGGGTAAGTCCAGATTTGGGGAATACCACCTCTCATCAGTAACATCAGAGTAGATCAGCTTGTGGACGTACATTATCTCATCAGTAACCATAGGTTAAACATATTTTCTCAGGTAACCCAAGCTAGTTCAAAACAGGTTCTCATTTTCTGACATTTAAAGTTTAAATAAATTTTGATAACAGTGTTTTTTTACGATTTCTTTCATTATCGCACACCATGATACTTATACTACAGATAAAATGTATAAAATGCCATTACTTGACACGATACCTTTTCTTACATGACATTAGAATTAACTATGTAATCAGTAAACCTTTGTAAGACTATCTGATGTATTTGTAGAAAAGCATTTTTTTACTAGAGCTTTCAGCTTCACCTTACGTTGCGTTTCTAGTTAACGTTTGACGAAAAAACAATAAAGGACTGATATACTGATAAACTTTTTTAATAAGTACATATATGGAAATAAAGTTATCAGAACGTTGTCGTGTGTGGATGTCTTAAACAGTTCATGTTGAGTTGTAGTTATGTCATTTACAAAAGAAAGCTACAGTAGTTCTGGTCTTTGTTAATTATGTGAGCCCATTAAACACTATATTTACTGCACCAAAATAATATTTATTTCTCTTAACCCCTGGGGTCATCATGTGTCTACGAACTGCATAATAAAAAATGTACAGTACAGCCACTATTACAAGAGATAAAGTTTCAAACACACACATAACACAACAGTAGAAGTGAACAACTGACAAAAATTACAATATTTAACATTGAAACAATTAACCTAATGTATTGTTGATTAACTTTAATCATAGATTTCTATATGTAAATTATATATGATGATATTGCAGAGATAAAACCTTCTATGAAACGTTTGTATCATGGTTACATGTAGGTAGTTGTCTTGATTTTGTAGTCGACTGTGTTAGTCCTCACTAACAAACCTCTCACTATATAACCTAATTAATGTAATACTAAAAATCCAATTACTGTTTCAACAAGTCTACTCTTCACTGCTTTAAGGATTGCGACGAGTTCTTCGTGTCTGTTACTTGTATGCTGCCCCTGAATTCTCATGGTATTGTTTGCAATAGTAGCTCAGAAACTGACTGTGTCAGAGTGTTGGCGCGAATTTCCCCTGCGAACACATATAGTGGTCCTTTTGCAATATTTCTATATGATTAGTGGAAACCAGGGAAACGTATTTCCTTGGTTCTACCTTTACTTATGTGTCTTGGAGTTTATTTCGTCTCAGTCTTGTGACAGAAGAACATTCTCGTTAAATTTACTCTTATTAAATTGTCTTACCACGGTGTTGGTTTTCAGAAATTAGCTTTTCGCAAAAATATTTTTAGGTAACGAGGTAACTGTGTGAGTTCTAAGAACAAGTACCAGAAGAAATATGCACCAAATAAACAGTATTTGTTACCTACATTTAAACTGCTTTTGTTTCTTCACTAAGGTTTGATTAGGTAGGTTCATCAAAGATATGAAAGTTCATTGTTATAGATGCTATAGTTCATCTTATTCAGTTTTTTACAGCAAAATAAACTTTCTAATATATCATATATAAGTACTAATTGTCTGACAAAATTTGTTCTACCCTTCAGTGGTAGTTACTTAACTTTACCTGGCATCAGATGAACATTAGATACATTTACCTTAACGTTACCTGGCAGAGCGTTAGCTATATTTACCTTAACGTTACCTGGCATCAGGCGAGCGTTAGCTACATTTACCTTAACTTTACCTGGCATCAGATGAACATTAGATACATTTACCTTAACTTTACCTGGCATCAGGCGAGCGTTAGCTATATTTACCTTAACGTTACCTGGCATCAGGCGAGCGTTAGCTACATTTACCTTAACTTTACCTGGCATCAGGTGAACATTAGATACATTTACCTCAACTATACCTGGCATCAGGCGAGCGTTAGCTATATTTACCTTAACGTTACCTGGCATCAGGCGAGCGTTAGCTACATTTACCTTAACTTTACCTGGCATCAGGTGAACATTAGATACATTTACCTCAACTATACCTGGCATCAGGCGAGCGTT
>NW_013665743.1:199376-214643 GCF_000517525.1 Limulus polyphemus
ATTTACCTTAACGTTACCTGGCATCAGGCGAGCATTAGTTATATTTACCTTAACGTTACCTGGCATCAGGTGAGCGTTTGCTATATTTACCTTAACGTTACCTGGCATCAGGTGAGCGTTTGCTATATTTACCTTAACATTACGTGGCATAAAGTTCAACTTTAGTAATGTGATTTAAAGTCGTGACTTATAAACTAATCTTCTGACGTGGGATTAGTTTTTTTTTATTATTTTGAAATTTGACACCAATACCGCTTTAAGATTTTTTCGAAATACTTATGTAACTGTAAGTTATATTGTATTGTTTCTTGTTTTTATTGTTTTGTTTTTAATGTTTACATAAAGCTACTAGAGGGCTATCTACGCTAAACGTCCTTAAGTTAGTAGTGTTATACCAGATAAATGGCAGCTAGTCAACAACACCCATCGCCAACTTTTGGTATTCTCTTTTATGATGGAATAACAGGATTACCGTAACATGAAATGGCGAGCATGTTCAGTAACAAGGCCGTATTATTTTGGTCTATTATTGTTAACTTGTACTTTAGACGTTTGTCGCATGTGGCGCTGCTGTTGAATTTTAATTTCGTTTAATGTTCTAAGTCGCGCAAGTTCTGTTCTAGCCTGATTGGTTAGCATGTCCACGGTTTTCAAGACAGGACATAGAAGAATGTTCAAAGTAAATTACATCGACTTTTTTGTTAATGTTGAAGAAAACATTAGGGTGATTCTAAAACTTCAAATTTCGATTTTTTAGGGAAACACCTTCTCATTTTGTCCCTCTTAATGAAAAAGTACTTTGAGTAATATTTCAGGTTTATTTAGATAATATTTAAAGGTTGCTACCATAGAAAAAATGTTTCTTGGTAGCAATTACGGATACTCGTGCCACAGACTCCAGCTCACAGTACGGTGCCAGCTTTTGTCGAATGAGGGTGTTTGTCTTTTTATCCAATGTTGAGGAAGGTTATACTTCCTGCATTTCCAAGGTTACAGTTACAATTTTTTCGCGAAACATTCTGACAGTTTGCTATTATACTACTGTGATATTCGTATACAAACTTTTATGTGAGAAACTGTATATTTACTGTTAGGCTTAATATTTGTAATCTTAATTGTTAAACGGTCTATTTTTTGTTCAGTCTTATAAAGATAATTGCAATTTGTTCTGTTACAAAGCATAATGGTACCAACTTTATAAATTCTATTAACTTTTTTTAAAAAAATTCTAACGTGTTTTTACTGATAACATTCTTTTCTTCTTACCGGAATAATGGCAGCTTCAGATGCGGGACTTACCATAAGAAAGAAAATAGCCTTCAGATACTCTAAATTCAACCAAAAATGACGTTTTGTCGCTGTTTATGCACTGTAATAATTTTGTGGTTCAAACTATTCGAGAAGTATCGCATTCCACTGCTGGTGATATTATAGTATATGAGAAATGTTCATGTGCCAACAAGACTTAAGAAGCATATAGTGAAAAAAGTTGAACGTATTTTTAAGGAATGGGCAAAACTAAAGAATAAGGAGAATAAAGCTAAAAATTCAATTTTTCTGAAGCAGAAAGAGGAGAGTTGGAAGACTGGCTTAGACTATTTATTTGATGTTGCTCATGCTGATACGTAAAATATGATAAACATTGCAGAAGATCAAACATTCTTTAGTAGCTCAACGTGAAAAAGGTAGACGAGGTAAAATGATGAGTGTTGACCAAGTGCTAGCAAAGAAAGATCATGCTATTGAAAAAAGAAAATGTGTCTCTGAGGAGAGAGTCGAATAAGAAAGGTTAATCAAAAAAACGGCTGAAAGAAAAGGTTAGCCTCCTGTTGTCTTCAGAGTCCTCATCCGTGACTGAAATGGTAGCTGAAACAATTAATGATGAAGAGACATCATGTAACAGTAGTCTATCTGCAAGGTCAGTGAAGCAAAAAACATTATTAAACGACAAGCTGTCTGCTTCTCTGGATGTAACCGAGGTCAGTGACCGATGGGCAGCATTTGTATTGACTCCTGCAATTCAAAGTATTGGTCATGATGCAGCTGAAATTAGCGTGAGTTATTCATCTATTCGAAGATAAAGAATGAAGCATCGAAAGGAGCTGGCTGAGAAAGTGCAGAGAGAGTTCAGGCCACAATTTTCTCTGACAGTACACTTGGATGGAAATCAATTGGAGGATGTAACTGGAAATGTGACTGTTGACTGTCTTCATGCATTGTTTCGGGTGAAGGAGTAGAGCAACTGCTGGAAGTTCCTAAGATTTCTGCAGGAACAGTGAAGCTGCAGCATCAGTAGTGGTTTACAACACGTCTATGACTTGGGAACTTTGTGATAAAATTGAATGCATAAGTTTGAGACAACAACATCTAACAATGGCCGTGAAAAAGGAGCACGTGTTCTACTTGAGCAGAAGGTGAAGAAAGAAGTGTTGTGGTTAGCATGCTGATACCACATTTTAGAGATAATGCTTGTTTTTGTTGTTTCTGCTTTTCTGCTGATTACAAGAGGTCTTGATATCCCAATTTTTAAGAGATTTCAAACTAGATGGTTATGTCTTGATCACAAAAACTACCATACAGTATTAAGTAAGTTTGCATTTGCTATGAATGAAGTTGCTGACATTAAAGATGAAATATGGTGTTTGCATTTGATCAGCTAGAGATGTTTTAACTTTGAGACAATTATCAAGAATTATTAGAGCTTGCAAATATATTCCTTGGAGGAACACCTGTCAAGGGAATATCCTTCAAAGCTCCAGCATATCTTCATTTTGCCAGATGGATAATCAAAGCCATATTCCTTGGAGGAACACCTGTCAAGGGAATATCCTTCAAAGCTCCAGCATATCTTCATTTTGCCAGATGGATAATCAAAGCCATTTATTCCTTCAAAGTACGGATGTTCAGGAGTCAATTTAAATTGACCAACAAAGAGGAGAAAGGATTGGAAAATATTTGCATTTTTGTTGTTCGATTGTATGTAAAGGCATGGTTTATAGCAACTGCTTCAGTTTCTGCTCCTCAGCAAGATTTTAAGTTATTGAAAAACCCTTGAGAGCTATAAAGAAAGAGATGGGAATATATCATCGCCTGCGCTAAAGAAATTTTTTGGATTACTTGTTGTATTTATCGGAGGAGCCCACTGCACTTTCATTCTTTGATGACGATGTCTCTGTTGGTACTAGAATTAATATGGTCGTGGCTTTGGAGACGCAAAGAAATAAGTATCCAATGAAACGTGCAAAGTTAGACTCTTCAGTGCTGAATAAAGAGAAAAATTTGGAAGAATTTGTTATCTCTAACACACGCATTTTTTGTTGAAATTACTGAGTTCTCTACAGTCTACATTATTTCTTGAAAAAGAGTGGCCTGAAATAGCACATATAAATGCACTTTTCAATGTATGAAGGTCGTAAGGGATACTGCTGAACAAAGAGTAGCATTAATAAGAGAGTATAACAAGGTTCTGACACATGATGAGGAACAAAAACAATACTTTCTGCTTGTAGTCAAGAAATTCCGAGAAAAATATCATGATTGACATAAAGCTACGTTAGCGAAGTGATCAATCTAAACATTTTGTACCCTGATCGAAATAAAGCTACGCAAGCGAAGTGATCAATATAAACATTTTGTACCCTGATCAACATAAAGCTACGCCAGCGAAGTGATCAATCTAAACATTTTGTACCCTGATCAACATAAAGCTACGCTAGCGAAGTGATCAATCTAAACATTTTGTACCCTGATCAACATAAAGCTACGCTAGCGAAGTTATCAATCTAAACATTTTGTACCATAATCGACATAAAGCTACGCTAGCGAAGTGATCAATCTAAACATTTTCTACCCTGATCAACATAAAGCTACGGTAGCGAAGTGATCAATCTAAACATTTTCTACCCTGATCAACATAAAGCTACGGTAGCGAAGTGATCAATCTAAACATTTTCTACCCTGATCAACATAAAGCTATGCTAGCGAAGTGATCAATCTAAACATTTTGTACCCTGTTCCACATAAAGCTACGCTAGCGAAGTTATCAATCTAAACATTTTGTACCCTGATCGACATAAAGCTACGCTAGCGAAGTGATCAATCTAAACATTTTGTACCATGATCAACATAAAGCTACGCTAGCGAAGTTATCAATCTAAACATTTTGTACCCTGATCAACATAAAGCTACGCTAGCGAAGTGATCAACCTAAATATTTTGTACCCTAATCGACATAAAGCTATGCTAGCGAAGTTATCAATCTAAATATTTTGTACCCTGATCGACATAAAGCTACGCTAATGAAATTTATCAATCTAAACATTTTGTAAGATACAACTACCTACATTTAAAAAAATTGAAGATTGTTTTAGTTTTTTATTTGTTTTTCTGTAACCCTAACACTCTGAATTGTCGAAGTGGTTATAAATGGCATAGGAGCAAAATGTTGATAGCTGGTAGCAATCCTTAAAGTTCACTTATTTCACCGACATTTTACTCATGGATGTTTTGTCATCAAAATGAACAAAATTCTGAGGTGCTTTCAATATAAATTGATTTTTTAAATAGATAATGTGAATCACTCTAATGTACATGCATGTGTAATGAGTATTAAAGGCAACGATCAGGTTATTGTAAGTTTTCAAAACATTATCAACCTGTGTTTATTACTGAATTTCTCACATAAGAAATAAAAACCCGTAGTTTAAATAAAAATTTAATATGGCTTCCAAAAACCGTAACATATCATTACTTTTCGAAGAAACTTTCAAAATTTAAAATAAATTTCAAATGAAAACGCCCCAAGGAATTTTGTTGCAAGAAAATTCTATAAGTCAATAGCAGAACATTTCAGGATAGTGCTATTCAGCCATCTAACCACACGATTCGGCGTATGTTTGACTTTTCTTATATATCAAGTAGAATATTTTAATAAAATAGCAATATTGTGAAGTATGTATATTACTTTAGTTTTCTATATACCAGATTTCCAGCAAGTTGGAAATAAAAAGCATATACGCGTGTGAGTATGATATGTTTTAGTGCCATACATCTCTCTGAAGAAACTATTTATTTCTAAGCACATTTTGATATGTTACAAATCACAAGATGGTGATTTCTATAATTACTTTATACACGTTATCTGATTAATCTCTTCCTGCTAAAGCGAATGAAATATTGTGTTGATCACTAAGTGAAATTCATATATGATCCTCGCAGTTATGGTATGCTTAACTGGAACATACTTTGGTATTTTACTTACATGCGACTATGGTTTGGTAGTTAGCCATAAAAATAATCTACTTACGATCAACCTCTAGTCAGAGGCCAAAAAAAGTAAGGTGACAACTTCAGAAATCTTTATATCGACACTAACAGGCCCAGCAAGAAACAACATTTTTATAACATTAAAATAAACCAATTTTTAAGCAATCACAGGGAGGTCCACGGTGAGCTAAGATCTAGGGTTCGATACTCCCCAGTGGACAGAAGACAGATAGCCAATTGTATAGTTTTGCACTAAGTAAACAATAATAATTGTAACCAAAGAACGCCCTGCATTTATAAAATCAACACTGAATTTGAAATATAATTTTAAACATTATTGTCACTGCTAAAAATAGAAATTCCATATCCAAATTGTTGCAGGAATTTGTTACTGTTAAAACTTTTGTCGATTTATGCCACCAAGTGCTTATAACGTTAGAGCTTCAAAGATATCCTCAAGGCCAACATGAAGAAGTGCAACATTGACACCAACTCTTGGGAGACTGTTGCCCAGGACTGCTTAACATTAAGGAGGAGGAGTCTACTGCAAGGATCACAATAAAATTAAGAACGAAGAGTTGGCTGCAAGGATCCCAGTAGCTTTAAGGAGAATGAGTCTGTTGCAAGGATAGAAGTAATATTAAGGAGGAAGAGTCTGCTGCAAGGATCCAAGCACTTTGAAACTATATGAAGACAACAGGAGACTAAAAAGAGGGAACGGCAGAAATAGTCATGGTCCAGATCGACAATTCAGGACCACCTATTCCACTCGGAAATACATACCCAAGCTACAACTGTGTCTGACGATCTCTGAACGGCCTCATAAACCATCTTCTAATTCACTATGGAAGACTATCATCCTTGACTGTGAGAGATTACCATTTACTTTCTTATAACGGTAAAAAAAATGTTTTTTTTTTCTGGAAGTCATTACTGATTTACTAGTCATGGTTGACCCTCTAAATTTAATATATTTAGCAACAATAATCTAAATTTGTGAATTAATTAATTACCCTGAGGAAATCAGAAACTGCAAAAACTTGACAAGCTTGGTTTTATGGGAGAATTTTAAAGATCATTGTATGGTAACAAAAACATTGAATATGTTATATACTATATATATATATATATATATATATCTTACTTTGTGATAATGATAAATATATTCGAAAAAAAATGCCCCCAAGTGGCACAGCGGTATGTCTGTGGACATACAACGCTAGAAACTAGGTTTCGATACCAGTGGTGGGCAAAGCACGGATAGCCCATTGTGTAGCTTTGTGCTTAACTTTAAACAATAACAACATAAAGTGTATAAAAGTATTTCAGTCATATTATGTCTACTACATGTATATCTATCGCCGAAGATGCCGGCCTGATGAGCTCTGGTATTAAGCAAAACGCATTGTCATCAATGGATATGGCAAACATGGTGCATTTGAACAAACCGAATGTATTGTAATATTATGGTTGTTTTGTTTTTAAAATGCTTAGAAATCAAACATACATGTAAAAAAGTAATTCAGAATCGATCTTTAAACCTTCTTTTCTAATAACCTCTACTAAGAAAATATAAAAAGTTGTTTTTTATGTAATTTAATGGTGATTCCAAGAAAATATATGTTGCAGTACTAGTATATTTTATTGTAATTTTCTACCCCACGAAATTTATTTATGGTATTGATGCCTTAAACCTTCCATAAATACCAAAGTGACTTTGCCTTAGCTATACAAAATTCACCTCCGTGTTACTTTTGACCTGTTTCCATTGATGTGCTACTGTTGACATATTTTCACATTAAAATAACAATTATTATGATGTGAACGCCTTTGCTTGTGAAGCGCGATTATAATCTACTATATTTGTCATAAAATAATAGTATTAGGCTTATTATATTTTTAACACTATGTTCCTTGGTTGTTCTCTTACGATTTTTTCCTAGAATAAGAAATGTATAATAGCGTTTCAAATGCACCATCTTTGCCATATCTATTGACAACGATGCGTTTCGCTTAATACCAGAGCTCATCAGGCCGGCATCTTCGGCGATAGATATAGTGGACATGATGTGGCTGGAATACTTTTATACACTCTTCTCTGAAAACTCTAAGGGACTGAATAAGGAAAATAGTGTTACAAAATACAATAAGTATTATATCATTATCTCATGAAAAATATAATTTATCATACTTTCATGTTACTTTTGTTGTTTTCTTGCTGCTATTACTTTTTTGTATGCTATGTTGACAGATTTTCATATTTTAATTGATGTGTTTCTGAAATATTGTTAATGTGTCCTCGTTCTGCTCTCACTGATTTCTGTGATACTGTTGTTTCTATGACTGTTAACTGTTGACTTGTTTCTATGACTTTTAATTTTTAACTTATTTCTATTACTGTAACTTGTTTCTGTGATTGTTAATTGTTAACTTGTTTCTATGGCTTTTAACTGTTAACTTGTTTCTGTGACTGTTAACTGTTAACTTGTTTTTATAACTGCTATAGCTGAGACGCTGATCATTTTGTATATTTTCTCTTTTGAGCGTTTGTAAAATTGCTTTCCAGAAAACAAAACATGATTTATGAGGCTTGTTAATACATATATCAAAACAATAGAGTGTAAATTTATGTATATGCTAAAGCAATAAGTTTCATGATCTTTTTCGCGTTATCATTCTTCTTGTATTATGAACTCCAGAAAAAATAAATAAAAACTTTTTTAAAGTCCTGCAATAATCTAAAATCTATATTACTTGTACGTCTTTATAGATATCTCACTCCTTATTTTATTATACGTTGATTTTTAAAGTAAGCGAGCGGCAAATGATCAAATAAGTCATAACTGACTGCTTCTAAGATAGACATGGTTGTTTTACATGGAGATATAATTATAAACACAATACGTAAAGATAGATATCGGAACACTCCGGCTTGCAGCTCTGCCCTAGTGGTGGTCAATGATTTTTATGAACACAGTTGCCATGACAACGTAGTTACAAATAACTGTACACTGATCCCTTATTTTCCTTTAAGCTGTTGAGTGTGACAGTAATAACGTGGAGATGTGAATATATATTAAGAATGTAAGCTCCTTCCTTTATAGGAACGATGTACTAGTTCCACGAGCTATTGATGCATATACTGTTTCGCTAGCTTATCAAGAGATCCATAACTTAGAAATTTAACACAAGACTTCACTTTTCTAAGCGAAAGAAAAACTAATTCTGTAAAGTTACATCTATAGGGATTATGGTTTTTGAAGAAAAAAGGGTGTTTGGCAACTCAATTGCAAAGCAAATTCTAATTTTAACCGTCTTCATAAAGGATGTGAAAAACATCTTAGTATTGCAATGTTTTATGTTTCTTTTCATGTATAAAGTTGCTGTACTTTTTATGTTGAACTCAAAAATAAAGTTAGAATTTGGAAGTGAATTTTTTAAGACTAATCTCAAAACCAAATACAGATATATTATAATCCTCTAATAATATGTATTCTGCAGGTTGTAAAAATATATACAGACTATATATTTCTAATCAACATTCAAGTCTTCGAAGTCAAGTTTGTTCAGTTAAGGAATTCATTTACTTAAATGACGCAAGAAAAACACTTTCTGAGCTGATTACCAAACAAATTGAGGATTATGAAGGAAACAGTTCAATTAAGCCTGAGAATAATCAAGACTGTTCTATTGAAGTTATACAACCCTGCGATGACGCTGGAATGTAGGAATAAACTTAGAAACAAATTGAAGTCACATAAAGCTTCAAAAACATATTTCACGAACGATACATTTGAATGTATTCAAAAACTACAAATAACTTAATTCACATAATATACATGTATATATGTTCTTCTTGTTCAGTTAGGACAATGACGATTGCGATAACAGGTAAAAAACAGAAACAAGTTTTTAAACTATTTAGTTTCAGGGCCATAAAAACATGAGAATAGTTTCACAGGGATAAAGTTTCCAATCTATTCTCATGTTTAAATTTTGTATCTTCGTAAATTTAATCAGCTGAGTATTTTAATATTCTTTTGTATGTGTGTTTTCGTTTTCGTTATCCTCAATGCGATATTAGAGAATTTTGACGCTAAAATTCAGTTGCAAAGGAAAGTATAGAGACTGCTTTGTTTGTCTTCCTAGTTCAGATAGTAGGCGAATTAAATAAAGCTAAAATAAATATACCAGTGTAAAAACTCACGTGAAAAGAAAATGGACCAACTATTACTGGTATTGTATCTGAAATGAACGGCAAAGAATTGTTATTCGTCATTCTACGTTCAACTACGTCATCATTTATTTATTCTCCAACTTTCGGGTAAGCTTCTTAGTTTCATCTACAGAGATCACATGATCATTGATTTGATCAGGTGGAACGGTGAAAATAATCGTCTTTAGGTGTAATCGTGATAAAGTTGAGATGGATTTGAGGACCAATAACGAATTATGTGCAGTCGATTGTATAGTATTCATTGTGGTCCTTCTTAGCAGGTTATGTGTCTTAAGGTCAACTTCCTTAGTACTAATTATATGATTGCATCTAGGAGTTATTACACGTCCCATTTTCTTAAATGAAACAAGGTGGCAAGGGTGAAACCTTTTTTCATAATTGCGACTATTTTCAGTAATTGCTACAGTGCATTCATACGCTTAATCTAATCTCGCTAGAAAAAAACAAAACAAGAGGGAATCCCCAATAGCCACAGATGTAATTAGATCTCAAATCGGGCAAAAGATGGAGCTATGAGCTAAAAGTTTGTACTTGACAGAAAGAGCTCAGAGTCATTCTATGAGTCTCTATGCCGCAGCTAAAATGTACATGTTTGAGATGTGTTTTTCTTGTTTCTCTAGAATGACTGTTTCTGTTGGTCTTACTGCGTGTGAATGTGCTTATATTTATGTTTCAATGTCTCTTTGCCTTTCTCTATCTTCTTCTACCTATTTCTATATTTATATTGACGTTTCATTTTCTTCATTCCAGTCTCTCTCGCTCTCCCCTTCTCTTTATATATGTTCGCCACTATATTTCTGTTTCATTTTTCTTTCTTCACTTCATTTTCTCTCTTTCCTTCTCTGTTTTTTACTTATCTATCTCGCCGTCTATAATGATATTTATGTTTCTTTATCTTCCTATCTCTTTCCTTTTCCGCATATCCATCAATTTTTCCCCCTATTCCTGCCTCTCTCTTTTTCTTTACATTCACTTTACCAATAGTAACATATATAACTTCGGAGTTCGTACAATTTCTCTAACTTGTTAATTATGTCTACCTACGTTATTGGTTCTTTTCCTTTTTTATCGTCGATTTATCTTTCTATCGACATTGCGGTCTTTTCTTCAATTCACCCACCTATCCTCATCGAATGTGTGCTATCTCTTTATTTATTATTGTTTTTCTTCTTTTCTTTCCTTTTCTCTGTATGGCCATCTCTGTATCTTTATAGCTTTTTATTTTCTCTAATATCGTCTCTCTACGTCTCCTTCTGTATGCTCGTCGATCTTTTTTCAATACATCTGTCTGTCTTTCTTTGTTCCGTTTGTTCATCGGATATTAAAGTAAAATTGATATATCGGAGTTTTAAAATTGATGTCATTTTTCAATGACTTTTTAATTACGTTTTATACGATAAATACCTTTACCTGTATATTACGTTATGTTTTGCTATTAATCAAATAATTAAATAGTTAGAAAACGCTGGAACAATGTCTTACTTTAGACATTTCTATCACAAGAAATATTTTCTTTTCAAATGACTAAAGTGCTTAAAGAATGCCATTTTTGAATCGTTTTGAGCCACACAAACCTTTCCTCTCTTATACAGCCAAGTTATAAATTCGCGGTATGCAAGCGCACATTTAACATTTGTAGCCAATTTTAGTTAAGAAACAATGAAAAGACTTGAACCCAGCTCCTCTGATTAACAGGGCCAGTGCTCTATCACTGAGCTACCAAAGTGTACAATCCCATCTCGCCTCTAAAAACATATAAACATGTAAAATATGATCATCATACTACGTTATGATCTGACAAACTCAGTCGGCCCCTACTACGTCTATTCTAAATATATTTTTTTGATCAGTAAAGAGAACTTTTCGAACTTACAAAGAATTTTCAAAAAATTCACACACACACACACGTTTGTGTAGTTTTAACAACAAAACGTTGCTCAAGTTCCCGTCACTCTTGTCACTCGGTTTTCTGGGTCATTCAGCTCCCTAAGTGCCACCCATCACAAAAAGAGCTTTTCCAATATCTCTTAGTACTGAAGCTCAGCCTAGTGTATCTCAACATACAGCCCCCCCCCAGTGGCACAGCGGTATGTATGCGGACGTACAACGCTAGAATCCGGGTTTCGATACCAGTGATTAACAGAGCACGTTGAACTTAACTTTGCTCTTTGTTAACTCGTTAATTAACTGACAGACAAATGACTTCTAATAGCATTTTGTTTTCGAACCATTCAAGTTAATAAAACATGGGAACATATCCATTGATTCAGCCACATACTTTAGTTTTTATCTCAAATTCATAAAATTTAGCATAAATTCCGTGTTGTTTTACTGAGCTAAATAACGTTAGAATGCGAGGTTCAATACACGCGGTGGACAGCACAGACGGTTCATTGAGCACCCATGCGCTACAATAAGAAACCGAAATTTGAATTTAATTTCTAATGATGATAAATAACAGAGTCTTCGGAATAGTTTCTTCATTTTCAATAAATCGCAACTAGATTATGGTCGAAGTTAATTTAAATGTTTATCTTAAAATATCCAACTGTAATTGTAAAAACTAAAGGTGCATTTCAATGTTAAAATGAAGTAAGATCATTTGTTTTACGCTTTGGAGAGAAAAGTTCCTAAACCTAAACAATTCTGATGATGTTCTGAAAAGTGGAACTTTAAAAATGTGTTAAGTATGTGTATATATATATATATAGCCTTAATGTTGAAAGTAAAACCGGGGACTTTTTTGTATCAACTTAATGAGCAATATGTCTCAGCTGCAGTTTTAATATGATATTATGTTCAAGAAATATAATCTTTTTTAGCACTCCCTGGTGACAGCATATCGTTAAACCGAAGTCCTCATTATTTTTTAGACATTAAATTAGTTGTTTTTATAAAGTAATTTCGTCCTTTTATATTGATATCTATTTTCGTTTGTATATCATATACAAAATTTATGCGACATTTACTGCCCTTGAGGCTTCTATAATTTTTAACCAAGTTGTTTTATTTATGGATTATGTTTTAAGAAGTTATATTAGAGTCGCCTTGTTTCATGTAGGGTAACTTGAAGATGTATTGTAAGATAACTTCGTCAGTGAAGCATTATGTGAAGGTAACAATTTTGATTAATGGCTTTGTTCTTCAAGAAAATTACTCTAATGAATAAAATGTGTGAGCCAAAAACAAATCTTTGTAGAGCGGCGTTGCCGTTAGGAACAAGACTTTGGTAAATGAAGATATTACATGGTACGGTAGGTAAATGTATGGCTATTTTATAAAGTTTGTTTGTTTGAAGTTAAGCACAAAGCTACATGATGGGCTATCTGTGCTCTGCCCACCACTGGTATCGAAACCCGGTTTCTAGCGTTGTAAGTCCGCAAGACGTTGTAAGACGAATCAGCAGCAGATGATATAGTTAGTACAAAATTATAATGTAATTATCTTAATGGTATCGACGATTGTTCTAGAAATATCTAGATAATAATTATTTATTATTGTACAACCAGTTTCTTTATCGACGGTTTAGGAGCAAGTGTTCTTTCTACGCTTAAAATAAATTAGTTCAAAATGTGCCTGGATATAAAATGATAGTTATTCAATTGTACCATGTCCGTAGTAGTAATAATGGGAGAGCCAAGTTTCCGATTGTTGACGAATTTTTACTTAGTATAGTCAGTATCCAATACTGGTTATACCAAACAACAGATTTATGGCTTGACTATGAGCGTGGTTTTATGAATAATAAAATGATTTATATTTTTTATATTTTTGCAGGACTATTAAATAGATACTCTTACAAGGAATTGCATATATTAATTCTATTCGTTTGTTTTTACTTCATTATACACGTAAGTATCTCATTATTTAACGCAGGTCTCTCGGCGCGTTGTAAGATGACGCATAGAATGCTAAAATCCGGGGTTCGAATCCTCGCTATGGACAGATTGCAGACAACTAATTTGTAACTACAAATCGGGATTTGAAGCCCGAAGTTGAAACAGCGAAGAAAGCCAGTTGCGTAGTTTTGCGCTTAAATTCAAATAAACACAGAGACATTGTGTAAAAATTTAACTAATAAATCGTGACACAGTATTCACCTAAAAGGTTTCCTAAAACTTAACCTGCTTATTGGAACTCCTCTGATAACACGGTGTTACATGAAGACTCCTTTAAATATCTACGCTGAGTGACCAAAACCTTATTTTCGAACAAACTCTAAGACGTTTGTTAAACTTTCCGATAAATAAATAATAAATATTTATTTTAATCTTTGTTTTTACGTAATATCCGCTTCTATGTTTTTGTTATTGTTGTTGTTTTTTAGGCTATTGTATGGTAAATTAAAAAAAGACTCCAAAACCTATAAATATTGTATACAGTTCACTATTATTAGAGACCTAACCCTATTTCTTTGAGTTACTGCCCCAGGCTGTGCTGTTGAGCCTTGAATATGAGAAACTGCAGTCCTCGGAAGAGGGTACAACCAAACAGAGAAAACATTAGGCCTTTACGTCACAGATTCTTTTCTTCACTTTCATATAACCTGTAACATATAAATATAAAACTTGATTTGTATTTTAATACAAGTCTTGGATACTCGTACAATGACTATATTATCAGATTAAAGGTTTGTGAAGCTATTTCGCTGTATGAACGGCATGTTAAAATGTAGATTATTTTAACACTGACTGCATTACAGTAAAGATCAATTTAATTTTAAAAAACATGGAGGTATGTGCATTTATTTTAAACAAGTAAACACGTAATTTTGTACTGGCTGTATTATTGTATGAGAGCTTAGTGAAACCGTTTGCATCTTTTTTAATAATCTCACGAGAAGTATAAAACTCCAAAAATGTAAACTTTTATTGCACTTCTTCAAACATCCTCTCATATCCGAGGATTGCGTTTTCAAAGTAATATTTATCTTATTTTGATTTTACACTTTCAAAACTTGGTTAGGGAATTACATGATTAATAGTGAAACTAATAACAAAGTAAACAGTCCTTTGCTCATAAGTGTCGAGAATAGAACTGGATATAAGTACATAACCCTGTTGTCGAAGGTTCCAAGTCATTAATCTTTAAATTGTCCAGATCTGAACAGCTGGCTCGAAAGTGTTCTCTTGCTTTAATGCTACGTGGGGTACCTATACACACTCCTGGATTTATATTTAATTTGTCATGGATCACGTGGCAAATTACTTTCCCTATCTAGATTGCAAAACTCGCGTCTCTGACGTATGACGACCGTTGCTGCTTATAATTTTGGTGCAGTACTCTATGTAGGAATCTTTTTTTCAAAGAGAAAGTCGATAGTCAAAGATATTTCTTTATGCGAGCTTATATGTGTTTACAAACTCTGCTCATCAACTGTATTTTCCATTTCCTTTGGAAATTATGGAAACACACAGATGATACATATACAAAAGTAACAACCAATGAGTAATTGTAACTAAATGTTTACTGTATCATTAATATAATACATGTTGATAGGAAATACAAATTGAAAGCAAATAAATTGTGTAAAACACTAGTATATTCTATTAATAAATTGTGTAAAACACTAGTATATTATATTTTGCTTTAAACAGAATGTTACGACAGCGGAAGTCACATGACGCTAGTAACACGTCATGAGATTCTCGAAGGATCTTGACTTTTCCTGGCAACTCTAGTCTTTTCTAGGTGCCCTCTATTTTAGTATATAAGCCCGGCAAATAAAGCGAAGAGATAATTGCAGATAGTGAGATATAGAGACA
>NW_013665743.1:215682-229636 GCF_000517525.1 Limulus polyphemus
GTTAAAATGACTGTGGAAATTAAGTGAATTGCAAAGTTGTATTGAGAAAGAATAAACTAGTTTTATTCAAGAAAGGACTTGTATCGTTGAAGTTCTTCGGAAAGAATTATTACGAGAAACTAACAAACGAACAGAGACGCAACAAGAGCAATGCACTTTTTATTATGCGTTCACACATTTATCTATGTGTAATTAAGTCCTCGAAGAGAGACATACCGTTTTCTTTTTTTTTTCGCTTCTTCTTCCAAACACTTTTCAATCGACCGCCATTCCTTCATTTCTCAGCGCCTTAACTGTTCAATACGCTCAGATACCATGTTCATTTTTTTTAATTTTGGGGTTTTGGTCAATTACTCGGCCATATTGTAACCAATTTACATAGTATTTGTATAAATATATATTTTTCTACAGGTTCCGCACATTGACAAACAAAAATGGTGGATTTGCCTAGTTTTAGTAATTATAGAGGGAGGTCAAGATACCACAAAAATATAATTTTATGGCTTTTTGCAGTTACTCCGCCCTATTTCTGCCACTATACATGGGATTTGGTACAAAGAACACCTTTAAATCACAATGTGAGTGATTCATTTACTCGGCGACGTTTCGAGCAAATGTTAGTTTTCAATGACAATTACAGGAACCAAAGGTTATCTACGTCGAGCTAGATGACGTCCTAACAGTAGTCTCCGATATACTGGTAGTGTTAACTGATATCTTTGTATTATTTATTAAGATCATACTAACGACTAAGGCTTTTCTGACAGAGTTCATTTAATAGGGATTGTAATATTCCAAAAGTGTTATGTCAGACATTAGTAGAGTCTAATAATATCTCGAAGTTTTAAGTGGGAACCTAGTAATGCTTAATAAATATACGTATTGATGATATTCCTTGAAACCAAAGCAGAATCATAATTAATTGGTTTTTTTGTTTGTTTTGAAGTTAAGTACAAAGCTACACAATGGGCTATCTGTGCTCTTCCCACCACGAGTATCGAAATCCGGTTTCTAGCGTTGTTAGTCCGCAGACATACCGCTGTGCCACTGAGGGGCATCGTAATTAATACCGAAATACATCATATTATACTAATTCTTATTAGCTTGAACCACAGAATTATTTTACGTTACAGAGGTAGAATACGTTTAGGAGCGTTACCACGTCGATACAATCCACGTCGCAACGTCCGGTCGTGCTTTATCTTACAACTGCACTCCTGACAATAGTCCTACAGCGACATTTCTACTGCTAAAGACCATGTCGTAAAGCAGTTATGTCTATATCATACTACACTGCCATGTAGGTTTTCCATAATACATCTAGCTTATGAATACGGCAAGCTCCCAGCTCTTGTTTAAAAAATCCTAATTCAAAGAAATCCATAGGTGCTGCTACCGGCAGATATATAAATTAATATAAAACATGTTTAAAACTTATCATATATATTAAATAAAAACTTCTGATTAACAACTTTAAAAAAAGTCAAGTTGCTTTTAATTTTGGTATATAGTAAAAAGAGTTATTTTTGTTGTACATCAGTGCTTTTGAACACAATGGAACTGCATGCGACGTCATTTGGATGAAAACAAAGATACAATTTACAGTTTCATAAAATGAAAACTTTATAGCAAAGTTTTAAAAGAATGTAAAATGACATAAATTTCAGTAATTAAAATATATAGAAAGGTAAGCATATTAACTGATTCTTTAAAAAATATAATAATCAAATATTTTCAAAGTTGCGAATGCATATCAATATCACATATAAAAATATTTTATTTACAGGAGCTACATAATCTGAATAAAATAATTATGAAGGTTCAAATTATTTCATCCAGAAGTGTGGTTTCGCTACGCAATAACACAACCACACAACACCTGTGTCTCGTAGAGGTAGTGTTACCTGGCCATTTGCCACTGACTTTTGTGCTTTCCAGTGCTATTAGATACAAGATATATATATATATTCTCGTTTTGGAAATTCTAAATTCACAATCTGAACACATCTTTACGATATGAGTGTAGGAATATTTTGCGTCAGAAAAGGCTGTTATATGTGCTTTCCAAAATTGAACAATTTTCAGTAGCAGCACATTACCTACAAAACGCAAAATAATGTCAAAATGTAGTTCTGATACAATCTGTTCCACCGCGACTTTGTATCAGCTCTGGGTGTCACGTGATTTACCCATTTTAATAATAAAAACGATTTAACTTAACGAACTCAACCCTCTTTATACAATGACATAACTTCAGAACTATTTCTTACACGAACATTCCATTTTTACTTCCTGATTACAGTTATAAGAACATCTGTTGTTTCTCAGGGTGTTGTTGCTTTAATTTCTTAAATACTGATTTCTTACACTAGGCAGATACGTTTTCTCGTGTGTATTTTAAAGAAGTGTTATTCAATTTTAGTTACAATTCTCAGTATCATTATAGTGCAAATAGGTTAGAATGTTGTACTTGTTATACCATCTTTATTTGGTTTATAAAAATCGAACATAAAAGCCATCTTCAGGCTGCTAATAATTTCTGAAGCTAAGTTCATTTTTTACTAACAGAATACACGTTTGAGTAAAATAACTGCAATGAAATCAGTTGCTGTTGAATACTTTTACTCGTTGCTGTAACTTATACAGTCGTGTAGGTTACAATATTAAAAAATATTTTTGAAACCTTTATCTTAAGCAAGTGTATTGCGTTGACATTAATATAATAACACCTCATTAAGTAAAGTTTTTGTTTTCTCGAATTTAATTTGATTTTCTGTTATTTGGGTTGGCAGTACCATTTGAACCTTCATGAGCCACACGATACAGTTATATATATATATATATGTGTGTGTGTGTGTATATTTTCACAATATTGAATTATGTTTTCCTTTGATATAGGGGTATAACACAAATCATATTTTATACCTTTCATGATTTTTATTCGGTTATTTTAATCACCTTGAGAGAGGTCTCTGTATACACAGGGTGTGACAACTGTGACTGTACGATTATTTTATATAGAACATAGTTTAATATCTAACTGGCACTCTCAACTAACTATTAAAATGGTTTCAAATTCCTACGTAATAGTTTATACCAACTGTGTAACTCCAACTATAACAACTGGATCAGCCGCATAGTATTAGCCGTATTGTAACTCTTGCCCTACTCTGTATATAACTAAAACAATCACATATTAAAATTCATATTCTGTTATCGATTTTAATAATCGGAGTCAAAATACGAATATAATTAATCCGAAAAATAAAGAACTTGTCTTTTCAAGAAACAGGCTATATAAAAAACACATATTATTCAACAAAACGTTCCTATTAAAAGTGCGTTCTAATGAGGCAACTTCAAACCTTTGATAAAATACGAAGATATAATGTAAAAGTAAAAATAAAAATCGATAAGTACTTCTATTGTTGTCGAGCATGAAATTTAACAAAGGCTAAACAAGGAATGACACTTGAAGAGATAATTTCGATATGTAAGAACAATTTGAAGTACACTATATATTGGAAAATGTTTATACAACACGAAGAAAAAAGGCGTAAGCGAATTTTCTTATCATAATTTTTGTACGAAAGCACGTGCACATTCATTCGAAGCAAAGATGAAAATTCATAAAGCAAGGAAGTACTTAAACACAGACTTCGATTTGACGACAAAATTATGGAAATCAAGTGAGTTTTAGAACCATTTACAATAGCATGAGAACAGAGGTATTGTGTAACCACACTAGAGACTTTAAAAGTTATCTATAAATTCTGTTTATTCTTTAATCTATCTCATTTCGGTTTATTACATTCACATATTATCGCCCGGCATGGCCAGGTGGTCAGGGCGCCCCGATTCGCAATCTGTGGGTCGCGGATTCAAATCCCCGTCTCACCAAACATGCTCGCCCTTTCAGCCGTGGGGGCGTTATAAGTAACGGTCAATCCCACTATTCGTTGGTAAAAAGAGTAGCCCTAGAATTGGCGGTGGGTGGTGATGACTATCTGCCTTCTCTCTAGTCTTACTCTGCTAAATTAGGGACGGCTAGCGCAGATAGCCCTCGTGTAGCTTTGAGCGAAATCCATAACAAACAAAACGAAACACATATTATTTGGCTATACATATTCAAAATATCCTTTCTTTCTACAAGACGAAATTAACGATTTAATTTCTAATTTATGAGCCACACAATCTTATAAGCAACATCATAAATCTCAGAATGACCACAGCTGTGAATGTTTCAAAGTAAGGTTGTTTGTTTTGTGCTTCTAAGTATGATTTTACCAACTTAAGCCTAACAATTAATGATATTCTCTAGCTTCTACATTAGGATGACCTTAAAAAGGTATTTCTATAACATCTAGTTAGCATTACCTTAAGAAGGTTATTCTATAACACGTATCACATTAATATGATCTTAAAAAAAGATTTTTCTATAACACTTATCACATTAGCATGACCATAAAAAGGTTTTTTATAACCCGTACCACATTATCATGGCCTTAAAAAGGCTTTTATATAACACGTATGACATTAGCAAGGCTATAAAAAAGCTTTTCTATAAGACGTATCACATTAGCATGGTCTTAAAAATGTTTTTATATTTCACTTACTACATTAGCATGATCTTACAAACTGATTTTTCTATAATACTTATCACATTAATATGACATTACAAAGCTGATTTTTCTTTCAAACATAACCACACCAACAAGACCTAGCAGTTATAAGTTAATTCTAAATGGCATCGCATCGGGTTGACCTGGTCAACATTTCACTAAATGCAGTCTCCCCATCAGAAGCATAAAGCTAGATTATACTCTTCATGCTGACGATCTACTATGAACCTATTGTGTTTCATTTACAATATGCCATTCCAGCATGATCGTGAATGATAGAAAAGATATTTTATCTCTAAATACTATTACATTAGATATATATATATTCCCTTCCCACACAGAAAATGAATAAAAGTGCATCGCATCAGCTTGTAAGGTGATTTTTTTCCCCACAAACATCAACACCCAACAACGAATCTTATAAGTTTGTCTCACTAGCATATCCTCTAATTATTATGTTAATAATAAAGCTACTGCTGTTGAACACATGAACCTCACAAATCTAACTCATCAGCGTATCTTCCAATGATTACGTTAGTACGAAACTAGTATAGTTGATCATTGTTCCAAATACTACTATACCAATAACAATAAGTATGTTATATTAACAGTTCAAACCCCTACCATCTCTTTGATGGTTTCATAATCCACGTTTATTCGAAAATCACACTCCACGATAGAGAAGTACAGAAAGTGGTGTTTATTTGTTTGTTCTAAGCACAAAACTGCACAATGGGCTATCTGAGCTGTGCCCATCACAGTTATCAAAACTCAATTTATAGCGATATAAGCCTTCAAATTCACCCCTGTGCCACTGTGTGTGTGTGGGGGGGGGGCAAAAGTGGTGAATTGTAGCATCGCAAATACTCTGTGTGTTGACCACTAACTGCAAAGTGCTGACACCTTTATTCTGCTGTATTTCTTCTTCCAAAGCTGATTTTATCTTATGAAATGCTGTCTGTGTTTATCTTTTAGATTAGCAAAGCTCCGTGATCTTGTTTACAGTTCTATAGCAGTTTTTCCACTATCTATGCATAAATACAATTTCCAGACTGTACTTATCTTCTATATATCTGGTTTTCATTGATTACCCTGAAAAAAAAGATAAAAGGCTTCCTATTCGTTATGAAGAGTGACTTTCATCTATTCTGTATTAACTATTTGTGAGTTGGAACAAAGATACTGATGTTCGTATGCGAAACATAAATTAATTTTACACTGTTACGTCTTTCAAGCTATCGTAAACTGCATAAGTATGCTAATAAGACTAAATTTCGGGGTGTGCAGGGAGTTTATCCTTATCAGTATTACATAGCTTCCTAAAGAGTATACATTGGGAGCTTCAATAATAACCTATGGAAATCATTCAAATTAAAGTACGGTTTGTAATATTGTTAGTAGCAGCATTTTCCTCCTTTTTCAACTTTATTATGTAAAAAGAATATTTCATATGGCTTTGCGTAAGAAATTAATGTATGAGAATTTTTTACCAGTTGATAACCTTGAAAAACGTTTTGGGAAAATGTATTTAAATATTAACTCCTAATTGTACGTCTGAATTAAAAATTATACCAGTAATGAGCCTAGCTCATTTAATATTTATTGTTCTTATATTCTTACATGTAATGTTTATAATGCAGCGTTTCAACAGCTGGAGTCCTTTGATGGGTCAGTGGTACATTTCAAGACTTACAAAGATAAAATCCGTTGTTCGATTCCTCGTGGTGGAAAAAGCTCAGGTAACTTAATGTGTAATTTTTAGTGATACTTTCAGACGGAATGTTCAGCTTTACTTTATTGTATTTTAACATAATTGAAAATCTGACTTTGATTAGATGTGATATGAGAAGGAAAAATTTCATTTATTAAACTGTATCTATATTTGTTTTAATTATTTTGTTTGTATTGTTAGGTTCTTACACAGAAAACGACATTTAAGTCTTGTTTAAATTATTTTAAATTCTCTGCCAAGTATTATTTTTCTTGTTTCTTCGAGATTCATATATGCATATAAATGTAATGTTTCTTTCAGCAAATAGCACCTAGCTTAGACCAAAAAGAAAATACTTCAAGCCAAGGAAAATTTAGTCAGCGTTTAATTTTTTATATATTTACAGGTAGTTACACACTAAAAAGTTTCTTTGATCTGTTTCTGTTTTTAATGTAATGGATATCCCTTACCAATCAGTTAACATTAACGACCTATCTAGTCTCCGTTCCATAAAAGAAATAAATATCAAGTCCTAGTTATCAATTGGCTAAGGTCAAAAGGCGTCCTCGTCAAACAATAAAAGCATAAATCTTTGAAAGCATAAACAAACTAAACAAGAATAATAAGTTAAGAAGGATTATAATGAGCACTAACGACTGCCAGGCTATTGTAAGAGATTAATTCAATACAACTAAGATTTTACAGCTTTAGAACTTAGCCTAACAATCTATATAATTAAGCCAGTTTTATAAGAAAGTGAAATAAGGTATTTATTTCGCTAATAAAGGGGTATAAAGTAATTAATTGGGTAAAACCAAAACGAAACATTTGATTTAATTAAGTGGTTTTATCATAACAATTCGAAGTGTTATTGCTAGTTTGAGACTTAACATAGAGCTTTGTTTAAAAATAAAAATACTGTGTATAAAAATTTGTTGAAATTCTTGTTTTATTATTTACATTTATCGAATTATTATTTGTTTTTGAAAAGACTTAGTCGTAACGGATATTAATATGTAAATACAAGACTTATTGATAGTTTTTAGCGTAGTTAATAACGGGAGCCTGGCATGGCCAGGTGGTTAGGACGCTCGCCTCGCAATCTGCGGGTTCACATCCCCATCCCACCAAACATACTCGCCCTTCTAGCCGTGGGGGCGTTATAATGTGACGGTCAATCCCACTTTTCGTTGGTAAAAGAGTAGCCCAAAAGTTGGCGGTGGGTGGTGATGACTAGCTGCCTTCCCTCTAGTCTTACACTGCTAAATTAGGGGATGGTTGGCGTCAGGAAGGGCATCCGGCCGTAAAAACCTTGCCAACACCAAAAAAAAAAAAATAGCGACCCCGTATAGATACGGGAAAAAGCTACAGAAGAAGAAGAAGCGTAGTTAATAACAATAAGCCCATTGTGCAGCTTGAATGAACGAAAGCACATTCATTCACAGTTTTACAATTTAGTATTGAAATAATGTTTACTAACTTTTATGGACTTAGCTTTGAAGTAGAGTTTGCAAATAGTAGTTTTCTTAAAGTTCTTTTATCCATTTCAACCCAAAGCTACACAACTGTCTACCTGTACTCTAGCCACCATAGGGAATCACACATCCGATTTTAGCTGACCCACCGTGTCTTAAATAATTAAGTTGCTGTGGAATCTGACTAATTCTTTTGTGCGGCAAATAGCATACCTAGCTCTGCCCTTGGTTAAAGCCTGACGGATACGGTGGAAGTCTACAAGTAAAAGTTAACTCTCAGTCCATAATGGGCTTTCTTTTTGAAGTCCATGTAGCGCACTTTAAATGTCTCACCTTAAAAGTTTTGCAGGTTATTTCAAGGAAATAGCAGGAAACACACACAAATTTGCTAAAAATCAGCAAAATATCTCCGAGGATTTTCAGTAGTGTTCACTCCCCAAGAACATTGTTGTAAGCCAAGGGAAGTGGATCAGAATTGAGGAGGTGTAACAGTCGAGTCGAGAAACTTCTTAGAAATGGCAAAACAGTTGTGTCACTTTTCAGTCACATTTCACTGTAGAGATGTGGTCAATATTTCTACTGTCTGAACTTAATACATTTAATGCATAAAATTTAATAATAATCTAGAATTTTGCTTCTACACAATATATTCTATATATTGCTATATTCTACATCAAGAAGTAAAAAATATCTTTAAAATATTTTATTTATGAAAAATGTCTTTAATTCAGGCTTAAACGCTTATTCTAACACTTGTATAAACCGGAAGTTAAATGGTGTGAATGGTAGTAATATTAATATTGTACGGATTGTAGCCGGATATCTTAGTACTATATTTTTTCATTATTATATGAAACAAGGCAAAATGTTTAAAATTTTATTTACAATCTTTGACTTGTAGAATTTTGTTATGGTGTTAATTTTGTTCAAACTCAAGTATTTACAATAGCTACTGCAGTAATGATATAGGGTTTATTCTATAATTGTATTTTTATTTTTCAACATAAGGAAAAGTTTAGTATGAATTTGATTTGCCTTTTGGTTACTAAGTTAGCATTAAAAGTTTGGTGTGAATCGGTAAACTCATTTAGAAGGAGTCACGTCCACAGGCAGACAGAAAGTTTTCTTTGATGTTGGATAGTTATCGCACCGGTGACCGGTGTGGCTATAGCGCATATATGAAGAACACTTGTACTTAAATTTTCATACTCAGAGCTGGATAAATTAAGTCACAGTGTGAAAGTACGTTATTTTATATTTCTTTTAGTTACTGCAAACTCTCTAAAATACAATAGTACACATTTCTATCAACATATTTTAGATAAGTTAATTAATTTAGTGTTTACGAATATTTATCTTTTAATTAGAATAGTTGACAATGCATAAACAAGTAAAAACATTAAGAAAAGTAAAACAAATACCTAACTTTTATTGGTAATAGATGTAATATTGTTTGTAATTAAGCACAAAGCTACACAATGGGCTATGCCCACCACGAGTATCGAAACCCGGATTCTAGCGTTGTAAGTCCGCAGACATACCGCTGTGCTGCTAGATGTAATAACTGAAAAATAATATTTACTTTAATAGTTTTCGTGATCCGTTTTTCTGCTCTTGCTCCACGTTTTGTTTTTCTCTTCTTCAAGTTGTATCTTTTGATTTGTTTTCTTTGTCTTTTGATGTGATATGTGTTTTTTTTATGTCTCATACCCGCTACTTCATTCATGTTGTATGATATCAATCACAGAGAAAATGACCATAGATAATTTATAAATGACACTTTATCTGAACGATTGAGAGCAACTGTAAAAAAAGTATAAACAACAAAACACCCCTTTCTACGTATGTTATCAAATGTATGTGATATCAATAGTCAATGAATTCATACGTTGTTAATATGATGTAAAAATATGAAATGATAGGTAGCGAACGTTTTGGTGTAATATATATAATTTATATATTTTTATAAAAAAAGTCATGATATGTATATATTTATAGCTCTCCACATATTTTCTAAAGCCAGGAGAAATATTGAAAGATACAAAAAGCAAACTATAGATTGAGTTTTTTTATCTCTGTTACATTTCCCTGATTTATCTCAATCTTTTAAACATTTGCATATGTTTGTACGTGTAACATACATACAAATAGTTAACTGGCTGTGGGTTATGTTAAGCTTCTGTGAGGTAGAGATTCTATTCTACTTGGTAAAATATGTAACTGTTTATATATTTTAATATTCGTGTTTAGTGGGTGTTTTTTTGTTTGTCTGTTTAGTTTCCAATAAACTGTTCATGTTTATCTTTATAAAGAAAATACCTGATTTGAAAATCGTAATTAATTCATCTTTCTTGACCTGAATGTGTTTTAATATTTCAGTAAAATCATTAAAATAATTATGTATTAGACTCGAATAATAAAAGTCAAATTTTTATATAAAAATACACTTTTGTTACATACCATGCTACTTCCAAGAATGCCACATTATTTAATACACATGGTATATTTACACAAACAGGTGAAGTAAGACAGTGCTTCAATTAGCTGGAGTAAGTTCTACAATCTCGCCATCCTATTTACTGCAACTCGGTTGTCCTGCCATAACAAAGTCAAATCTTAGTTTCTATTTAACTTCTTGTTGGTAATTAGTGCTAGATCTAAGCACCTTTAATTTGTATACAAGCATGACTTAGCTACTGAAGGTACAAGTTTGACTTGTCTACTTAAGGTATTAGCAGTTACTGGGAGACCAAAGAGGTGTTGTCTGTCTAGTTAAATATTTTAAATATTACGTACAACCAATGTGTAAGTTAGTGCTATGTGATAAGCGTGAATAGCGTCACGTTATCAGAACTTAATTCCACGTTCTAAGACGCCGTTAGTGCTTTTGATGAAAGGATGAAATCGAATGATAAGAGTTGCCATAATAGAACTGAAATGTCTTGAAGTTCAGTAGGATAGATGTACGCAGACGCAATAAGTCTACAGGGATTGCCTAGTATATGAAGTGTAGGAGAAGGTAAAACACAGATAGCCTAGGTTGTTTTATGTTTAGGTTCTTAGCATAAGGTGAGCAATTCTGTGATGATATCCCTTTCTTCAGTCTTAACACGAATGATCTGTCAATAGTGACAAGTAGAACTGACGTAGGTCTTTTCTCCACAAAAAAACAAAACTATTAGTCTATTTTCGTTACAATGCTTCATTGATATATCTTCTTAGAACCAAATATTTCTTTTCGTATTCTTTTAATATTTCTTTGATATTCTATTTAGATTAACCGAGCTTATACTAAATGTGAACACTATCAGTTCCAATAATGTTCTTAAAAACACAAAGTACACAATGGGTCGTCTGTGCTGTGTCTACCACAGCGTTATAAACTTTCAGATCTACCGCTGAGCCACTGAGGAGCGGAAAATTTACAAAAGCTGCAACACAAAATGAAAAATAGTAGCAATGAAAAATTAGATGGAACTTCTTTGATTATGTAAAATATCAGATATTCCAAGATTATACTGTTTGTTTGTTTTGAATTTCGCGCAAAGCTACACGAGGGCTATCTGCGCTAGCCGTCCCTAATTTAGCAGTGTAAGACTAGAGGGAAGGCAGCTAGTTATCACCACCCACTGCCAACTCTTGGGCTACTCTTTTACCAACGAATAGTGGGATTGACAGTCACATTATAACGCCCCCACGGCTGAAAGGGCAGATTATACGGAAAAAATATCTTAAGTAAATCAACGATGTTTTCATTATAGATACTTCTGATATTTCAAATGATGAACAAGATGTGTTTATTGCTTACATTAGCTGTTTCTCATCTATCAGTTCATCACATTTTGTTTTTTCAAACCATCCTATACCTCGTTAAACATATCCAGGAATATTACCTTCAATAGTTTTAGTTTCGTAGACAGTAAGCCCAACTGTCAACATAGTCACATTACTTTCATTAGGAGAAACCTTCAAAATCAAAATATCCAGCACAATATGGTTCGAAAGCAAACCCAATTTCATGAGAAATGGGATTAACTGAATTTCTTGTTCCATCTGCTTACAAACAACGTGCAAAATGAGGCTCATTAAACACTACCTGATTCAAAAGGTCAGACGGTCATTCTAGCCAATAAACCAAGCTGAAAAATCATTTCCCTGTCTACCAAAAGCATGTACATTTCCATATTTTATAGAACAACAAGCGGATCTTGTGATATCAGCGAAATTTATCCACAATATAACGTAGACTTCGTTCTTTTTAACCTCACATACAATGTGTAGACGAGACAACTGAATGACTGAGAAACTCTGACACTAAGCAACGTGACAACAGTGCAAGTACAATTTCCTGAGAAATATTTTTTTCCTAATAGACATATTGGTTCAAATCCAATTTATCCAAAGAATACAAGCTTCTTCTTATAAATCAAATCTACGTTACAAATGTAGCAGACGTAGCTATAACATATTTCTAATATAGGTAGAAAATATAGCAATAGAGTAAGGTTACTTACTATTAAATAACAATGGAGTAAGATTATTCACCATTAAATAACAATGGAGTAAGCTTATTCACCATTTAATAGCAATGGGGTAAACTTACTCACCATTAAATAGCAATGGAGTAAGCTTATTCACCATTTAACAGCAATAGAGTAAAGTTACTCACCATTAAATAGCAATGGAGTAAGATTATTCACCATTAAATAGCAATGGGGTAAACTTACTCACCATTAAATAGCAATGGAGTAAGCTTATTATGTTCTTCCTTCACTTAAATATTAACATTCTCAGGTATTTGGATATGGAAAAAATGGAGTATTTTAGTTGAATGTTGACATTTTAATCACAAGATTTAAACATAAAAAATTTTACCACGTGAATTTTTAACATTTTAAAAAATATATAAGGTATAAAATGTTATTAAAATTCCAAAACGATACCTAATATTAGAATTTTTATGCAAAATTGTTAGATATTGTCAAAGCTATACTGTAATGTAGTCTACTTCAATTACATATTATCTGTTTTAGTTCTAGTTACGTATCATCACTGTCATGTAATAACTCGCACATGTTGTTTATCATTCTTAATTATGTAACTCTAGAACTACTGACAGCGACCCTATCAGGTTTTTAAATATAGTTTTGTAAACTATGAGTGTACTAACTTCTTGGTAGCGCAGCGGTATGTCTGCGGACTTACAAGTCTAGAAACTGAGTTTCGATACCCGTGGTGGGCAGAACAGAGATAGCCCACTGTGTAGTTTTGTGCTTAACTTCAAACAACCCAACTTTTTGTTGATCTATGACTTTGTTAGTTACGATGTTCCTAATAATATATGAATTACACAAGAAAATGTCTATAATACAATTAATCCCACTAATTGCTGCTAGATGGAATGTGCATTTTACACGGAAAAAAGGTGATTTCGCTAAATTCTTCTGGTCAGTTACATTAATGTTGTAACAAGAAAAATATAAAATCTGCTGGTTAGAAGCCTATTTGGTCACCTAAGTCTAATTATAGTAAGTTTCAGCTGATAATTTGCTGCCTTCTTAAGGAAAGTTCTGTGTTCGTACTGATCGTTATTCGATCCCGAGTCTCCTCAATGAAGGCGCGTTGCTTTATCCCCTTGAATCAACCAATTATTTGATTTTTTTACAAATCTTGGTTACATGTGTGCTTCGTTGACTGAACGTGTTATCAATTAGATAGATGTAGAAAGGTTCTTTTATATCTCTTTCGCCTGTGTGTTTCATATCTTATCATTTTAGTATTATTTCAATTTATTGTATGATCTTCTCTGGTATGAAGATCGATATTACCGAGCCTTGCAATATTTATATTATGTTCCATATTTCTAACTTTTGTTGGTCCAATGTATTAGAATTGACATTCACAGGGAATATGCTGAAAATTATATTTTTCCTCTTGACTGGATCATTATGTACATACACAGGGGAGATGCTGAAAATGATATTTTTCCTCTTGACGGGATCAATATGTACATTCACAGGGGATATGCTGAAAATGATATTTTTCCTCTTGACGGGATCAATATGTACATTCACAGGGGATATGCTGAAAATGATATTTTTCCTCTTGACGGGATCAATATGTACATTCACAGGGGATATGCTGAA
>NW_013665743.1:229884-235758 GCF_000517525.1 Limulus polyphemus
TACATTCACAGGGGATATGCTGAAAATGATATTTTTCCTCTTGACTGGATCATTATGTAATTTGGTGTGTACTATATATATATATATATAATCGCGGGGTTTATTTTCTTCACCAAATTTTCTTGGTTTCCATTCTGTTGAAAAGGTTGTAGCGAAGAGATATATGTTTTTCTTCTATGTTACAAAACTTGTTCATCCTGGAAACTAAGTAGTTTATGACCACAGTTGGGGTGGTTTGATTTATAATCAAAGTATTTACCCGTACATGTGGGTTTCCTGTAAGCTATTATAGTATGTAAGTTATGCGCCTCGTTAACCATTACATCAATATTTTATTTTTCGCTTTCCTTGCTTTTCCATTTTAGCGTGAGTACCTACCTTCTTAAAACTGGTTAATAACGGTGAATTGTAGTTCTAAGCGTTGTGCATTATAGAATTCATTACATACAATTGTTCCTAGATGTAAAATGCTAGCTTCTAATCTCCCATACGGGGCACACGAATAGATAAAGGATCAGTAAGACGGACGTTATATCTGTATCATTGTATAGGTTCTACTTCAGTTGATATGTTTAACATTAAGGTACATTTTATCATTCCCACACTAAAGTTGCTATCGTAGTTTCACATTACTGTCCTATATATATATATATACACGATGTTTTAGGTCCAGTAGTGTCTGAGATTATAATAAATCATTCAAGGTAAGGAGACGCGGTTCATTTAACCCTGTAACAAAACACGGCTTGTTGTAAATTCCATAAAGAGACACAAGCATTCATAAAACGATTTTCTTTTTGTAAGAATCTGACCATTCATAATACATGTGTTATTACAGGACATGTGCAATAATTTTTTTTGTATATATTACCATAATCAGTACTGTAGTTTTGTTTTTATTGATTATGTACCATTGGATATATATTAAAACCCTATTTCATTTGAACTCTGTTGTATTTTTCTCTTATTTTCTGACTTCTTATCACATAACTTGGTTAACATTTAACTGGTTTCGTGACCTTAAAGGTCACTCACTCATCAGGATGTATCTCTACAAAAGCTCCTAAGTGGTACAGCGGTAAGTCTACAGACTTATACGCTAGAAACCGGGTTTCAATACCCGTGTTGGACAAAGCACATGAAGTCCATTGTGCAGCTTTCAGCTTAACTACAAACAAAATAATGTTTATAGAAAATCTACAAAAAAATTGAACAGAAAATGAATAGCTTGAATTTAATATGTTAAATACATTGAATAAATTAAGTATGTTAAAATATACTCATAACTAATATAGTTTAAGCCTATAAAATATACTTTCATTTATTTTCTATCATTTTTCTTTAGATTAAATCTTTACTTCAGTTATACTTTCTCCAGCTATTATGGAAAAACAGTTTATTTCTATAATATATATAACAACTTAAATCAATCCATAAGAAATCAGAGAATAACAAGGAAGAGAAAATGACAGAATAATTCTAGTATTACAGTGTTTCAATATTTGTATCGTATATATATATATATATAGTTTAACAGTATTAGAAAATGACTGCATACTGTATAAAATATAAGCAACAAATATCCAAAGCTAAGCCCATATCACATATTGTAAAGAAAACATACCATTATAATAATCAATTTATTAATTATAATCTATGTTGTTAGTCTTTCACATTAACAGTAAACTATTTTCTTTTAGCCTACCTTAGACTTAGCAGCATTTGATCAGTATTATAAATGTTGCATTCGCTTTCAAACTGTGTAGTTTTAGACTATTTAGATAATCGTGCTTCAAGATCACAAGAAAATGGAATCACTCGCATACGATGATCCCATATTATTTATTAGTCAAACACATAGTTTTACATATAATGTTGTTGTGTGTGTTTCTGATTGCAGGTAAATTACGTAAATTCTTTGCTATGTTTATAAGGACATTTGGATGATTAATACTCTATCTCAAAGTAACTTTAACAGGCAAAACCAACAGGAGAGAAGATGTTTTCCATTATCAGGAATGAGTTCTGCATTCCCATCAGATTACGCACTACGACTCAGAGAAGAACGGCTAATCGATGAAACAGTTTCTGTAAACGTTGAACTACAGAACACACATTCTATTGAGAATTTGTGCAAGTTCACATTTACTTTATATACTTAATTAGCATAGTCCTGTAACCTAGTGTATTGTTTTCCATTTCAATATCATTGCGGAGCAGTTGGCCTTTAGGTAACTGAACGTACAACTTCGCTGTTTGCCTTTGAGCTGCATAGACCTTTGTATTTGCTTTTAGGATATTATAAAAAATGATTTTAATGATATTTAACTATCTTCTACAGACGATATTGATATGTATACATAATACAGGGTGGCCCAAAAAAATTACCCACATTTCGAATGCTCATATGACTATAGTAAATGAACCTACAAGCCAGCAAAACATATTTATTAGTATTTCATCCAATAAATTAACTGTACATACACTGCTGCATTATTTGAGATGTTCAAATTAGGCTCCACCAGCATTCAAACAATCATGATATCTATGATGGTGTGCCTGAAATGCTGTTATAAATTTTCAACTCTGATTCGACGGAAGGCATTTGCGATCTGTTTCCTTTATTCGTCAATGGTTAGGAGTATATATATTTAGACATCCTCCAATATTATCTGGAATAAAAATGAAACTTTTAGAATCGATATACGGAAGTTACATAACTTAAAGCATGGAAACAGTTTTTGAGACAATCTGTATTTTACACCAACTCAGCAACTTTATATAAACCGTTGACACATGAATCAGTAAAACAGATTATATTTGTATAGTTGAACAGAGTTTGTTAAACATTTGTTTAACAAATGTAAAAAGCTTGGAATGGTCTATTCATTCATTAGGGGTGTGTCTGTGGGACAGACTAGTTTTGGAGAATTCCACTCCTCATCAGTGACCATGGAAACGACTACCGAATGAAACTTCAGACCTAGTGTCGGCTAAAAGTACGATAAAGTATATTGTGGCGGAATGCTACAAGTTCTTCAAATACCTATAGAATGATAGGTTTATTTTTTGTGAGTGTAAAACACTTAAAAACCCGATTTCGATTATATTTGTGAAATCCATAAACGCGTGGAGATTTGTTTTCGAACCTTATGAACGGTTTTCTAAAGTTATATGTTTTTAGCATACTTTGCTGGCATAGAGGTGATTTTAGGGACCTCTTAGAAACCCTGCACATGATATATTGTCTTCGTTACCTCATTACCTCGTTACATCATGTTTAACCTATAACTAAAAGTCTAAACAAAACACGTGGTTACGACGTTTGTCGCATGTAAAAAGTTTCTCTGATGTTACAAAAAACAGGCAACTAAAGTACAACTGTACATTTTTGCGTTAATCTAAATGATATACCAATACAGGACCATTGCAAGATCGTCCAAGTCAAGGCCTTGGGAATAATAATCCCATAAGACTGCTAATCTTGCAATCACCACCCATCCTAACGATACAGCACAAGACCAACGTAGATGTCAATGGCAACACGAAAGTGGTCCCCTTGTCAGGGTTTGCGATAACAGTTATACCTACCAACGTCGGGGGATGGTGGGAGGGGGTCTTCGATCAAGAAAGATATAATTGCTGAGATATGTCAAGAGGAGAGCAGCCACGTCCTAAGTTTACATGGAACACACCGAAGACCCACAAACAATCGACCACAGATCCCGGAGATGAAGCTAGCTATTGAAAGACCCCACGAACAGTATGGTAGCGCACGTTTCGTCAGACCAGACCTTACAATCGATTCAACTTCACTGATGGATACCAACGACATAGGAATTCTAAGTGTCAACATCAGTCATACTATGATCACATCCTTTACGGTGGACACAGCAAGAAGAACCAGAACTGCGTGAAAAGATAATCAACTCTTATTCGAAGAGTAAATATAAATGAATAAGAATAGATCGTGATTCTAGGCTCAAAATATTGTGTTTATAGATTTACAAGTCATCAAAAAAGATCAGAATTTAGGCTTAATTTCGGCTGTATTTCGTGCACTATAAGTTGTTTTATTTCTTTATAATCGAATAGATGGTAATATTATATCCTAATGTTTACCTATGTCATACCGTAATTTTTACCATTTTACTTAACTATTTATAAAATTACTCAAAATCGCTTAATGTCAAGCAGAAAATACATGACCAGGTGGTTAAAGCACTCGACTCGCAACCTGAGGGTCGCGGGTTCGAATCCCTCTCCCACCAAACATGCTCGCCCTTTCAATCGTTATTATACGACGGTCAATCCCACTATTCGTTGGTAAAAGAGTAGCCCAAGAGTTGGCGGTGGGTGGTGATGACTAGCTGCCTTCCCTCTAGTCTTTCACCACTAAATTATGGAAGGCTAGCGCAGATAGCCTTCATGTAGCTTTACGCGAAATTCAACACAAACCAAACTATGCGCAACTAGCCTGTTATGCAGCTTTGCGCAAAAATTCTGAAATAAATAAACGGTTATCTGAAATTAATTTAAGCCCCCCAGTGGCACAGTGGCATGTCTGCGGACTTACAACGCTAGAAACCGGGTTTCGATACCTCTGATGGGCAGATCACATTGTGTAGCTTTGTGCTTAATTACAAACAAACTAATTTAAATTAAGCTGCACACGAGTTTCAACGAAGTTTTAAAACATGTTCAATATTATGAAACTTAAAGAAATTTGGTAATTAATGGAATTCTTTGGACATTCAGCTACTCATTTATTTATATCGTTTCTTAGTTTGTTAAATGTGCGTCATAATTCATCTACACGTAGTTATATATATACATCTACATAAATTACGGTTACTTTATTAAATTTAAAAAATGCATACGTCAAGCAGTAATCTTATTAAATACAACATCTATATGAATAAATGTGTTTTGCAGTTTTCATGGGCGTTTTTTACAATGACATATAAGGGAATCAACTTTTCATGTCATAAGATAACCTTTCATTAATCATGAATTTACATAATAAGTAACTCGATATTGTTAATGCCTGTTATAACATCTATATTTTAAACATATATTTGCACGTCTGCCCTATAACAAACACGTATCGAGTTAACCATCGAGTGTCTATCTAGAATAATTCTTTCACATTTTGTTATTTTAAATGTCTATACGACTAAGTATTTGAATTTTAAGAGCACAGAGAAGTATATATTAATTTAATTAATGGTTCATTTGTAATATTCCTTATTTAGAAATGTTAACACACTTGTCTTGCATTTTATTTATTGCTACTAGAGGTGTATAATTAACAGGAAACATTAAATGCCACGTTCAGACAAAGAAAAAAGTTTTACGTTGTGACCTGTCGAAAACAACATCTTTGATATCATCTATTCTGATAGAATGCTTATTTTTGTATTCTATTTCATGTGGATGACAATGGTATGTGGAAGTAATTCTAGAGTGAAACTAATTGTATTGTTGCATTTCTTGTCCGAAACTTACGAACAGAGAATGAATCTTGTTGTGAGGAGAAGAATTCCACTAGAAACTTTAAAGAAAAGTCCAAAGATACAGACAGCTTTTGAGTGGATTGTTTATTTTTTATTTCACTTTATTATGGTGTTATGAAACATATACTATGTGTAGAACATTTTTCAATTCTACACATAACACAGGCCTGCGAATATAAATTTCATAAAATTTGTTTTGGTTTTAATAACGGATTTTCATAATTCAGCTATGCAGATTTCGAAAATAATATTCATTTTTTTACGTAATTGATTTTTTACAAATCGGGAAGAAAACAAAAACCTACTTAGATCAAATTATTATTTCATTTACCACAGTGAACATTTTTAAATTATTATG
>NW_013665743.1:235981-242403 GCF_000517525.1 Limulus polyphemus
TTTTACGTAATGATTTTTTACAAATCGGGAAGAAAACAAAAAACCTACTTAGATCAAATTATTATTTCATTTACCACAGTGAACATTTTTAAATTATTATGTTTGTTAACAAAAATATAAACAAACTGAAGAAAAGGGAAGAACATTGATGTCAAATGAATATACATCCTCATTCATCTTGATGTTTTTTTGTTGTGAAATCTACGTCTTTTAGTCTCAACCTACGTATTGTAATCTTTCTTTTATGGATTGGGTTTTTGTGAAAAATCTGTACGTGATGGAATAAAATTGATATCATTTTCGGATTCAGCGTACAGGAATTACTGCAGAACATGTAAAAATGTCGAGATTATAAAACCATCGCAGGCCTGTATATTAAGTCAGAAGCTACAGAATCAGCCAATTAAAGTACTTGTTTACCTAATATCTAGTAAATAATTGAGCCAGAAGAGCAATAAATATCAATTACGATTGAATTATTACTTTGTAGAGATGATCAGCTTTATTTAATAATTTATCAATGAATTTAAAACAGACGAACAATGAATAATATTGTTTTTCTTTGCATTGTAGAATGACATATTAACCTCAACAACTTGTATTCTTTTTTTATAATTACTATTCAACATATTACTGTTTTATTGAAAGTATCACTATAATTGTTATTATAAATGACATGAAGAAGTTATGAAAAATCTATAATTTTTGTTTCAAATATTTTGTCCAAAAACAGGAGTAATAATGGAAACTTTACTTTCGCTGTTCATAAGGTTCGATTAGAAAACGAAACATTCTGAATTTATATAGATTTATATATATATACGTATATATTATAAATTTATCACATAATATGTTAGTAAAGTTTCCAATTTTATTATCCATTTTCGTATTAATCCTTTCTACAAAGTGTTATTATACAGTAAATATATTTTTCTCAACTCAAAAACAAGATTTTATGATTGATGTATCCAGTGCAATACAAATAATCGATAACTTGGTGTTCCTGGTTTTTGAAAATGGGAAAGAGTGCTTTATCAGTTCAGACTCATTCAGAAGAATTATGTTATGAAAGTTTTTAAACACGAACATACATAATTAGCTCAAATCATTCGTAGTATCATTCCTTTAGCATTAATCATTGATTTCCATAACGCCACATACAAATATATCTTTAAAAACTCTTTCTATGCTCTCGTAGACGTTTCTCAACTTAATAAAATATATTCTTGATGTAATTTGATACTTCGTCGTATGGAGAAAACATGACTATGAAATATGTGTAGATATCATTTAAACAGAAAGAAAGAGAACCTGTAAATTATAGATAATAATAACATAGATTAAAATAAAACACGTGATATGGTTGCAAACATATCATTAATAAATATTGTTTTCAAATGATTGTACTGATTATAAAACATATTAGCTTTAAACGAAGACAGCTAGAAACATGCGGTAGCGTGCACGTTGGGCTTTGTACTCTCAAGTTTTATACTACCACTACAGTGAACTCTGTCTGCCTCGATGTAATTCTGAAAAAGTCTTCGGTATTTGTTAAACGCATTGACAATAAGCAATCTGAAATTGCATTAGCTATTTTCCCTTATACGATCCTGTAGAACGATATATGTTGCTGGAACACTCGAACACAACATGAATTTTAATCAAAATTGTTTGGCAACTTCCAAACAGTCTTAAAGCTGTTATTTAGTAGAGCTTCATCAGTTTTCAAATTCATTTACTTACTGTCTATGTTAGTAGATTAGTCATGTATCGTTTTTCCAATAGCACCTTATTATTTCTATAAGAAATGAATTATAAACTAATGACTTAGCGTTTCGATTACTAAACTGTTGAACAACGTTGTTAATTAGGGTAAGAAATTATTTTAATAACAGAAAATATTTTTTATAAATTTCATTACAAAGATGTTTTTGGTTCATTAATACTTCTCAAATATCATTACAAGTTCCATAATATCAACAGACATCGCTTTTGAGGAACAAACAAATAGTGTAATAGCATCAGCGAAATAGTAGCTATCATACAACTTTAATTACAGCTAGGTTTTGCTTTGTCTCAAATATATTTTTCATGTGGATATACATTAGTGAACAGAAATCGGAAAGTTTGAGCATGTTATGTTTTTCTTATAAATTTAGTAACGACTTTATCTTACTAGAGAAGATATACATTAGCAAGGCGATGATTAGGACATTTTTAAGCATCTCAGTGTATTCGACGCATAATGACAGTGAGAAGGGAAATGCTTTGAAAAAGCCCACACATTTTACCCCTGAGACACCGCACACGAGGATGAATAGATAATATGATAAGATCTGTCAAAGTTTGAGAAACATAGATGAAATCTATAGGTAAGAAGTCTGTCACGTATTTTGTATTATTACGTATTTTAAATTCCGTATTATAGAGAATGATATTAGGAGATGACTGTAGTTTGATTCTTTTCACAAAAATATCTTCTTCTTATAAACCAGATGTCAGTAAACATTAGAGTATACTGAGCTCTCTGTAATGTAACATATTACCATTACTCGTAGGAATGAAAAATGCAATTTTAAAATTCATGGAAGTAAGGTATATATCTTTCTTTCGAAACAAGAAACAAATAATACTTTGTGAAGATGCCCATATCTTTTTTAAACAGAAAAAACTTTTCATAATGTTTTCTCATTTTCTTTCGATTTTATTTAGAGTTGCAACAGAAAAACGTTAGCTTGTAAACTTGTAACACGTAGAAAGGAACCAGTACTTCGAAAAAACAAACAAAACACCAACATTTTATTATTATCTGCATACCAAGTTTTAACAGACTAAACCAGTACCAGACATTTAAAAATAATATTGAAGCTGTTTTCAACATAAATGAAACCTTGATTTTAGTTCAAGTGAAATGGCACTCTATTCGATCATCAGTAGTTATGCTTGAAAACGTTATAAATTGTTTGAATAATTGTAGTAAATCATAACAGTTCCCATTAGAACGTATTAATTTATTGGAATCACTTCAGTAATTTATTACATTTATGCTTGCATTGAGCCATTTGTAAGTATCACAGACGATTCAATAGTATTAGATCATTCACAAATTGATAGTTTTCTTTCCTCAATCATTCATTACGTGCGCTGCATGGGCATTAATTTCAAGCCTACTCCGCCTTGATTTTTTTCCTGTAGATTTATAACAGTTACAAAAATAGGTTTAATACTTTAACGTATCATATTAACTACCTATTCTCAAGAGATTTTAGCTACATGTTTATGCGTGGGTTCTGATATCAAAAGAATGAATAAAACCCATGTAGTTTGAGAGTCTTTAGAGCTTTGTTCAGAGGAAGACAGACTTACGTTTATATCAGTTAAAGCTGATAAATTAGTATTTATACATCTAGTACTGATGTGATAGGAATCCAGATTATTCTAATTTTTCAAGTTTTTACTCAAATATACAACACCACTTCCAGCAGGTATGTCCAAACCCCATAAACTGTAAACAAGACTGTATTGTGTTGATTAAAGTTTATAGGAATCAAATATTTAAAGTGCTGTGAACAGAATATTGTTTTCGGGTCTCAACAAGGAAATACGTATTTGTAGTTCTGGTATTAATGTTTTATCGTATTTTGTTGACTTAATAAATGTTTCGTGTATTTTAACATTTTATTTAAGTTTGAAATTTATAAACATTTCGCAGAATCGCTATTTGTTTCAATAAACTTATTTTTAATGTTTTATTGCTGATGAACAGATACATGCCATTAACGACCATTATGATAAATATGTCCTGTTATAAACTATAAAAGAAGTTATGAGTGAAAGCAAAGAAGAATATAATATTTCAGTCATTCTATATCTGCCATTTCCAGTGCCGACGAGGTCTTTCGCATAATACCGTGATTCATCAGGTTGACTAGAATACAAGAGACATGGTAATAGTCTAGACACTATTTATATCGTCAATTTCACGAACACCAACAGTCATGTTGTGTAGATTTTCAAAATTCCAACCACAGACACGATAAGGGTAAAACATTTTATATAAATAAATCATAAAAGTATTTAATACAGAACAAAAATATACTTTAAAAGTTTTTATAACAAAACGAATTCAAAGTACAACAGTTAACATAATCATAGAAGTTCTGTAAATGAACAATATTTATAAAGAAGGTATGAGAAGAATTAAGATAATCAGGTTACCTTAATACTCTTTATTACCTTAAATGATACCCTGAACACTTTAAAAAGAATAAAATAAAGTCAGAATAGTAAAAAAAAGACTAAAAAACAAGTTTAATTACTGACGTGCGATAAGCATACAAATGCTGACCCGACTGTAATAGTTCATCATGATAATATAGGATAACACCTACGATCATGAGATATAAACAACACATAATAAAAATATAGATAAAATTAGTTTTCTACATCACCTAACTGATAACACTGTCAAGTGTTAAGCTATATTTGCCAATTGTAAATTAAAGGCTTTTACTTAATAGTATAAATATATACTGAGTTGTTGTTGTTGTTGGGCTTAGGATTCTTCTACAGAAGGGATCTGTGATTTTTTTTGTCGATAAATTCAAAAAATAGCGAACAGTACTCACTCCACTTGTTTTCATAAATAACATATATATATTCAGAACTAGTCAAACATATGTACAACAAATTCTTCACACTATAGAGATTATACACATATCATAAACTCTATGTGGTTCTCTTCTTCTTGTCAAAAGTCCGCTTAGGCCTATTCAGTTGCTATAGAATTTCGGTTAACAAGCCGAACTATTTTTCTCTATTACTATCGCCAACATATCCAAGTATAGTTCACTTACTTTGTCGTCGATTTACCACGGTTGTGTCCTATACTTCTAAAATCGTCTGCTCCTTTTTTCTCTCTCATTGTATTTCCTTTGTCTATTTGTCAACGTCCACTGAGGCTAGTTCCATTACTTTAGAACTCTCGTTGACGAAATAAACTACTATTCTTAACTCTTTCAACACCGTTAATCTCACTCTAATATATCAACCGTTAGGCCTATATTAATCGTTAGGCTTTCCGCTCCTACGACGATTAACTTTACGCTTAACATTTATTTGGTCGAATTTTTTCTTGTCTGCTCTTCTGTCTACCTTTTCCGCTCATCTCACACTATTTATGTGTTTATTATTTAATCTCTGCTCGCCATATCCTCGTCATCAATAAATTTCACGAGACGTTCGATAATCTCGGTATCAATGAGTTACAAACACAACGTATGACTCTTACCGAGTTACGTAACAAACTTGTCACAATATTTACTTTAAAATAATTGCTTGTATCTCTCTCTTGTTACGAACAAAACTAAAAAGGTATAAAATTTTCACTCACAAAATAAATAAATTGATAATATGTACATTAAACAGACAAACACTTTTAATTATCCTAGCATAGAGGTCAGCAAAACCTGAATCTCTCTCTTGAAACCTGCCCCCCAGTGACACAGCGGTATGTCTGCGGACTTACAACGCTAGAAACCGGGTTTCGATATCCGTGGTGGGCAGAGCACAGATATCCCTTGTTTAGCTTTGTGCATAATTAAAACAAACAAACAAACTCTCTTGAAACCATTGAAATAGTTATCTAATTCAATTCCCTATGGGGTGAGAGCACACCACGAAAGAACTAAAGATTGAATCCCAACTCTTCCCACCTCATGTACTCCTTCTCAGGATGTCACTTAAGACGGTAATAAATTAGCAGCCGAAATATAGGATATAAGTTAATTAGTATCTAATATAGAAGAATTAATGATAAAATGTTGTTTCTGTTGTTAATTTTAGCACAAAATTATAATATTGGCTATTCTCGTTGTGCCCACTGGGCGAAATCGAACCATGGAATTCAATTTTGTAAGTTCATAAACTCACCGTTGACACAGCGAAGACAACAAAATGTCAGCTTCTCTGTAATTGGTAGTGTTAGGTGACTACTAACGATGACGACATCTGAAACGATACCGTAGATCTCATTAACACGCAAGTTGTACAAACATATAACTTACTATTAAAGATGTTTAGGAGATTTATTTGATATTACCAGCTTATTAAAATTGGTTGAGAGAAAATACCAGTACAAGTTAATTACGCCTCTAAGAACACTGAAATAATGATAATTTACATACATCAAGACAAAAAAAAAGCATAGAATAAACGTTTCTATGAATACATTTCTACTTAACTTGCCAAATTATAAATAAACTGAAGTTTATGATATTATATTCTAGCACAACCAGTCTTAATTGGTTGCATCACACTACAACCCAGTTTAATTCGAAAAGATATAATACATTATAACACAAACATTCTTTGCTGTGTATGTCACTTATGGTATAACTCAAACTAAAAAAAAAAAACAA
>NW_013665743.1:243061-250843 GCF_000517525.1 Limulus polyphemus
CAAGTTCATATGTCATACTGTGTTGTAGCATACAAACTGCATAATTCTTCTCGTGATTCATGGCATGCGCACGTTTTACTGACGTCACGACAGTACAAATAACAAAGTTAATGTGACGTCATTTTAGTGTCTACTGACTGACTGACAGACAACGTACTACTATATAGCGGCGCGAATGTTTAAAACAGAGGAAATTATGCAAACAAATGTTTTGAATATATCACAATGAAACTCAGATTAACTCAAAACTTACAGGATATCACTTTCCAACTGAATATCTCAAGAAATGACTAAATAACACGTCATCGAGCGAATCATTTAGGTATAGATAATACAAATTTTTGAAGAAAATATGAGGGATCGGGTTTTATATAAGGAGTGATAAATCAGACATAGCGAATATTACTAGGTTACATAGACTAGGTATCCGCACCATATACTCCCTTTAAGATAATATTTTATCAACCAAACGTCCAAAGATAACCTTTTATGCATGTAACGTTGATGGAATTTCAAGGGTTTAGAGCGTGTAATAAAGAAATACGTTTAAACATATATCTGAGATTATATTAGTAAGTAAAATGTCCATGGAAAATAAGAAAAGATAATTGTTATTGCCGAAAAGCTGCCACAATAAATTACTCACGCTTTCCATCTCAGAACAACGTGCTTTGGCCAGTTTTCTGGAGATTAATCGACATTGCTTAAACATTGTGTATTCATATTTTAAGTTAAGAAACTACATTTTTATTATTTAGTAAATGGAGTAGATTAAAGTGAACCATTATGTACGTGCGTGAGTGTATCAGTTCATTTGTTCCTTATACCGCTATCATGGATACATAAAAAATAGTACTTGTTTTTTTTTCAGCATATCTTCGCTAATTGGTACTTTTTATACAAATCTATTTCTCGAACTCATTTTCGTCTCCAAAGTTCACAACACACTTCGAAATACGAGAATAAAATTAATCGAGATACTTGAAGGTGTTTTGTATTCAGGGAAGTATAAATTAAAATACATTAATATGCGAGAAAGAGATGTGAACAATATAGCTGTTGACATTTCTAGACGTTTACATATATTTAGATTTAGAATTGAGAGGCTGCTTTCGTATTCTGACATTTTCTGTAATTGTATATAATTCACAATTCAATTTTATAAGGTTACTCAAGTAAAATACACATGTTAATAGCACCTACTTAGTTAGTTTACAGTAAATTCCTGGTCACTCGACGGTGCAATACCGTGAGCAGATTAATGATTGGGGGAATATTTTACAGCCCTTTCCAAAGCGAGAAAACTCGCGCAGCGAGGCATTTAGTATAGCAGCTCCAAGCCAATTCTGAGCAAAGCCCTAAACTATATACTGAAGGCTATGGCTACGAAAGAGAATCCTTAGATCCAAAAAACGTTGTGATGAACTGAGCATGTCTCCTTGTACTGCTAATGAGATTATAAACAATGATTTTAAGTTGATGAATACTCAAAAGCCAAACGCTCACATTCTTCGAACCACACCTCGAAATTAACGAAATGTAACGAAAAAACTTGAATCACGGCAACCCTCATCAGCCACATATTTTCCCTGATGTAGTAGCTGCGGCTGAGGTTTTTACCTGTGATTTTAGTCAACAAACAGCATATCAAGTTCCAAAAAATTGGAATTTTAAGAAGTGTACAAAATTGTGTCATTAACTTGGCTATCGAGTTGATTGTTTGTTTGTTTTGAATTTCGCGCAAAGCTACACGAGGGTTATCTGCGCTAGCTTTCCATAATTTAGTAGTGAAAGACTAGAGGGTTACTCTTTTACCAACGAATAGTGGGATTGACCGTCACATAATAACGGCTGAAAGGGCGAGCATGTTTGGTGGGACGGGGATTCGAACCCGCGACCCTCAAATTGCAAGTCGAGCGCCCTAACCACCTGGCCATGCCGGACCCTATCGAGTTGAATCTAACGCAGTATACAGCCCTGCACCACGAAGTATGCCACTGAGGGCTACGGCATAAATATTTGGTAACTACAAAACTTATATTTGGTTACTAAGTTACGTATAGTAAGGTGATTGATAAATACAATCACGATATTACCTGTTAATTTAGGCATTTTAGAGGTTTATATGTTTAATAACAAAGTTATATACCAAGTTATACTAGGTATTTAAATGGCTGATAAGGTTAATGATGATTTTGTATATCAGCATAGACATTAAATGGTTGATAAATACGGTTATGATTTTGAGTACTATCTTCAATAATGGAAATGTAGTGGTTTTAACGTAAAAAATATGGTACACAAATTTGATACATATGTAGAGACCATTGTTTTATTCATTACTAAAAGATGACAAGGGAATATTTAGAATCTTCTATGTAATCTGTGCATAGTTTCCACAACTCTTCACTTGGATAATTCTTCAGAATCTTATATTCTACTCGGGTAATGTTTCATTAAATAAGTCAGCTCTTAAGTTGCGGATGCCTTCAAAACATTTACAGAATGCATATATTATGTATTTGTTCGGGTATCAATATACTACAACGTTGGGAAAAGCTGTCTGGATCTTCTGTATTTCTCACTGACAAAAAGTAAAAAAAGAGAACTCGTTAAATCCATTCTTTCTACAGCCCCAAGAGAAATGGTGGAGAAACTTTTACATCCAAAGCAACAGATTATTTTTATTCCAGAGCACGTACTTAACATTACGTTCCAGAAGAAAATACGGGTAATTTTCAAGTACGGGGCTTGAAAGCCGAGTGGTTCCTCCACTCTAATTTAATTGTACCTGTGTTTCTTATAGCTTTACTACAGATATATTCGCTTTACACACGTACGCTTTCTAGCGCGTCTCATTACGTATGTCGGTCACAAATAACGCACGTTATATAAGTCACGTGATATCAATATGTGATATTCATGTTCGATAAAGGTAGACTTATACAGTTGAGCTATATGTATTCCAATAACCTGTCAGCGGCTGAGAGGTCTCTGAGTAGCAAACCAATAACGTCGGTGCGACTTTAATTACACTTTACAAGCATCAAGGTTTGTATCAGGGGGGCTAGGGGATAACCCAACCCGAATATTCTCCGAAAAGAGAAAAAAGAGAAAAGGGAGAAGGGAGGGAAATATAAAGAGCAAAGATATTTTTTTCTAAAGTATGGCGTATTTTTCTGCAATTTGTATGTTTGTAAGGTATGTCTAAACTCAAAGAATAACGTATTTTTGCCATGGAGCTTCCCTATCGAAATTATTGAAAATCCATAGTTCTTTTTTTTCCAAAAATGGAAAATATCGAAATTGTTAAACACAAATAAAAAGGAATGCTGGGAGTGACAACATTGAGAGTAGTAATTTTCTTTTTTGGGGGGAAGGAGGAATTTTTCTTGGCATATCCTTTCCTGACCTGAAATCCTGGTTACACAAGTTTGGTCTTTATAACACGTAAGAAGGTGCAATGGTTTTGTTCTTAAGAGACCTTATAAATGGACCAAGAACGATTAGATCATTATGTGTAAAATCTGTGCATATTTTCCGTTACGTTTCGCTTGGATAGTTCTTTAGAATGTTATATGCTACTTGTGTAGCATTTCATTAAATAAGTCGGCTTTCGAATTACGAATAATCATTATAGAATATAATTGTTAAGCCATTGAAAAGAAATTATCAATTGACAGATATTATGATGCGCTAATTAAACTCAGCACCTAAATTTTGATATATCGGACAATAATGTTAAAATGAGCTAAATGTTATCTCTTTTTACTACCAAGTTTACAGTTCTTATTAATAAGCATGCATAAATTAAATTTTATCAAAAGAATACTAATTATTAATAAGTCTCGATAAGTGGTAGCACTTTACCATGGGAAAGTCTAATTTCAAAGCAGAAACAGATTTGATGAACATACATTAAAATTATCCATTAACATTTAATTATCAGTTTTTACATTGAGTACTTTTATATTCATTTTACCCTCAGCCACCTTAGAAATACTAGTTTAAACATAAAAAATTAAAATAATTATCATTCTGGAACTTAAAACAATGTATTTTTATTATAAATATTCATTTAAGAAAACCCTAAATGGAAACCTAAACTCCCCAATAAAAACAAAATAAAGAAACACGCTAAGTAGTGAAAAATACCTTTAAAATCACTAGCATTTGATGGAAAAGGAAAATTTATGTGTCCATTTTGTCATAAATATGCACATTAATGCACATATTATTCTTCATTGTAAAAACCCCATTTATTTCCGATTATAGTGTATGGACCACAAGAAGAGTTATAATCACGTAAAGACACACGATCACAATAAATGACGTCATTGGATTGCTATATATATTATTTGGGCGTGGTCACAGAAAACAAGCGAACAGTTGCAGGTGTATTTTTAAAACTGAAATCTTTACTTTATAGCAAACAGCTTCAAGTTAAATTACAACTAAATTTGTTTTAATGTGTGAAAGGGGTTTCGATTATTTGAAACGCTAGAAAACTATTTAAGATTAAAAATAGCCAGCACTGTTATTACAAAAAAAGAAAAAAGAATCAGAACTGGTCATAGAATAGTATTGATTGAAATAGTTTGCTAAAGATTTCTTCACCTATTCAATGTGAGTGAAAATAATTTTAAAAGTCTGTAACTTCAGTTTGTATGAGGGTGAGGTAGATACGGTTTGTGTTGTTTTTGAATTTCAAACAAAGCTACACGAGGGCTATCTGCGCTAACCGTCCCTAATTTAGCAGTGAAAGACCAGTGGGAAGGCAGCTAGTCATCACCACCCACCGCCAACTCTTGGGCTACTCTTTTACCAACGAATAGTGAGATTGACCGTCACATAATAACGCCCTACGGCTGAAATGGCGAGCATGTTTGATGGGACGGGGATTCGAACCCGCGACCCTCAAACTGAGATTCGAGCGCCCTAACCACTTGGCATGCAGGGCCGAGGTGGATACCTCTGAAGTAAAAACCGACGTATACCAGCAATTGTTTGGATTAATACTCGTATTTTTAATTGAAGAACCAAAGTTCATGGAAATACTACGCTTGAAAGTAAAAATCTGAGGAATAATGAACTAATTTAGTCAAATTTTTGTATTGTTAGGCGTGTATATTTGGTTTATTAAATATAAATCCTCTTTTTTTTCAAATATTTACTTTTTATTGATTACGGCAATTTTTCAACTATTTTTTTAAACTAAATGCATGCAAGTTAAATATAATACTAGATCTTCAACAACACTAACCTTTTATCATGACTAACGAATACCATAAGCTGATACTTTATTTGTACACCCAAACTTCCTTTAGAATAATTGCGATTTATAAATACGATACCAATTGAAGTTTTTTTGGGTCTATTGACGACTGATACTGAACGACATAAACTTTTTTTTTTGAAATATGAAATATGTACGTCAGTAAACTTCGACGTTTTTAATACAGCTTGGAGTAGTCGAATCATGGTTGAAATATAAAATATGTACGTCAGCGAACTTCGACGTTTTTAATACAGCTTGGAGTAATCGAATCATGGCTGAAATATAAAATATGTACTTCAGCAAACTTCGACGTTTTTAATACAGCTTGGAGTAATCGAATCATGGCTGAAATATAAAATATGTACTTCAGCAAACTTCGACGTTTGTAATACAGCTTGGAGTAATCGAATCATGGCTGAGCCTTGAATAAATTCTATTCATCTACTGACAAGAGACTCAAAATCACGTAAAAGTGACTACAAAGACAAATATATTTTTAATAGGATAATGTCGAATCGAATTATTCAATGGCTTGAAGTTTCTTTATATGTTCCGCAGCCACACATTTTTTTGTGTTTCTTATTCATTTCAGTTTCAACTTCAACTGGTATTTGTAAAGATCCAATTCTTTTATTATTATTTTCGCTTTTCATGACTGTATACAGCTAAGGAAATTCCGGACAAACCAGGTTTTTTTAAATATATATTTAAGTATGGTTGATTTTTATCATACTCTAGTATGGAGGCAGCGTGTACCACGGATATCACCCTCAATCATACCAGATCACTATTCTATTACCTTGCGAGTCTCTGTTTCTCATAGAGCTCAAGCTATAAGCCGTCGATACAGGCAAGTATCTAAGGGACTGCACAAAACCTTAGCCATTAAGAGATAAGATAAGATGTTTCCTAGTTGTTGGACGAGGTAATGTTAGTGTACAAAAGAATCACATATTACAGTATGTGAATACAGAACTTTACACATATACAGTATTACTTTTTCTTCTATGCTTTAGACTTTTGAGTGCCTTTAGTTTCTAACATTCATTCATCTGTATTGTCGAATTTTTCATCTTTTCACATTGTTTTTTAAGGTTTTTGATGAATAATAATACAGATTGGTACCATATTTATAAAATATTATAAGTTGCACTTTGCATAAAATATTAGGTTTATATAGTTTTCATATATATATATATGTATGGTACATACTCTGTTTTACAGATATATATATTAATACACGATATTAAGAAGTAACATAAGACGAAGAATAAAAAAACCATAAACCCGATAACCTAAGCGATTTCGGAAGATATAAACCTTCCCTCTTCAATGGTGACGTCAGATGAAGGAAGAAGACATGCCTTCCGGCTCGAGTTATCAACTGTGTAGTTTATTACACACACGCACACACACATATATATATATATATATATATATATGCACACTAAATAGAATAGGTGATTTGCAGAAAGCATATCAAACTGTAGGCCGTGGTTTTTAACTAATATAAAGGCTTAAAGCTGTAATTATCTACCATGTTTGAGACTACGTGCTTCTGTCATAGTTTTTACTTGTAAGTGTATAACATGTAAGAATAAAAAAATACAGATATAACTTTTATTTTCCTTGATCTAGCTTGTAAATTTGCAATAACTTTTATTTGTAAGTGTCCAACATCTAAGAGTAAGAAAATACGGAAATATACTTTTATTTTCCTTGATGTAGCTTGCGAATTCGCAATAACTTTTACTTGTAAGTGTCTAACATCTAAGAGTAAAAAAAAATACGGATGTATACTTTTGTTTTCCTTCATGTAATTTGTGAATTCGCAATGTATTTTAATTACAAGTGTATAACATGTAAGAACTATAGTGGCACTTAGTAGAGCGTTGATCATATTCGGCTCACAAAAAAGAAAATGTGTCCGTTCGTCCGTCGTTACCAGCGGTTTGTTTGTTTGTTTGTAATTAAGCACAAAGCTACACAACGAACTATCTGTGCTCTGCCAACCACGGGTATCGAAACCCGGTTTCTAGAGCTGTAAGTCCGCGTTATGAACGGAAACGGACCATTTTTGTTAGAACAATGAAAAAAATATTCTTTATAAGTCCATCAAATCCGATCATTTTCGACTGAGTTATAAAGCAATAATACTATGAAAAATCGGTCCTCATGTTAACAGATAGGGATGTTTTTCGTGACCTTGACCCTCCAAAACTAACCACTTCTAAGTTTGGTCGTAGTCTAAACGTAAGCCAACTTTCGTCCAAATCCATTCAGTCATTTACGAGAAACCTTGCTGACAAACACACAAACCCACACACACTGGCAGAGGTAATAAGAAAGTACGCCAACTTTCGTCCAAATCCATTCAGTCATTTTCGAGAAACCTTGCTGACAAACACACAAACCCACACACACTGGCAGAGGTAATAAGAAAGTACGCCAACTTTCGTCCAAATCCATTCAGTCATTTTCGAGAAACCTTGCTGACAAACACA
>NW_013665743.1:251291-267066 GCF_000517525.1 Limulus polyphemus
CCTATTGTTTAATTTTCAAATAATACATGCACTTTCAGAAGGTGAATCTTCAACCAACTAAAACAACTGTACATTTGAACATGAACGTCTATGTTTAGATCTTGGATTTTATGGTATCGTACCTATTGTTTAATTTTCAAATAATACATGCACTTTCAGAAGGTGAATCTTCAACCAACTAAAACAACTGTACATTTGAACATGAACGTCTATGTTTAGATCTTGGATTTTATGGTATCGTACCTATTGTTTAATTTTCAAATAATACATGCACTTTCAAAAGGTGGATCTTCAACCAACTAAAACAACTGTACATTTGAACATGAACGTCTATGTTTAGATCTTGAATTTTATGGTATCGTACCTATTGTTTAATTTTCAAATAATACATGCACTTTCAAAAGGTGGATCTTCAACCAAATAAAACAACTGTACATTTGAACATGAACGTCTGCAGTTTAGCTCGTTTCATAAAAATGTGTATTAAAAAAAAGTAACGTGTGTGTGTGAATAAAACGTAACGTTTAATATTCCAAAGTGTGACAACAACATTTAGCTATACTAATTAAATTGGAATGTCTATGACACCTTATCGAATGAAGGATTTTGATGAGGAGTTAAAGCGTTGTACAATTTATAGTCCTACCCTTTAGATAGTGCAACGAATTCAATTAAAGAGGCCAACATTCGTGGACAAAATGCAACATGTCTAAAGAAAAAAGTAAACGTGCTCTTTCGGCCTGTAATAAAAAAGCACCATGTAACTGTAATATATATAACCTCTCGACCACTATTATGTCTGTCGTATTCCATTCGGCTTGGTGGGTGCTGGTATTTATCGAAAGGCCGCGTCGTGATTAGATATGGTAAATATAGTGTAATTGACATATTATTGCATTCTTCTTTATTTCCACTCATAAATTGTAATAATTAACATAACTTTTCAGTTTACCATGTATGAACTAACTAAATAATGCTTTCAAAACGTAATGTGTTTTGCACTCATTGGTAAGACGATCCAATTTTATGAATTGAGTTTTAACTAATTTCAATTAGTAGCTGAAACTTCAAACATTTGGATGAGTTTGTCAATTGTTTTTACGCTGTATTAATTAGCATTTAAGTTATATTACAGAGAATTGATATGAGACAAACGTCATAAAAAATATGCCATTATTTTCTGTTTTTGATGATTTTTGTGCACTTAAGTGTCGCAAGTTGACGTAACAAAATTTCATCCGAAATTAAATTCCAGCGTAACTGCGTTAGACAACATTGTATTCCAAATGTTTTTTGTGCATGCTTTATCTTAAAAGAAACAGGTGGAGTACAGGCCCGAAAAATAAAAATAGAGGTTTATGATTTTACGTGGCTTTAGCTAAAACCAACAAATTTCACCGTTACATTTTGTTTTTGTCGGAATCTCAGATTGCATTATTGACAACTACCACGTCGAAAGCTAAATAAAATGTTACATTGTCGTTTTATTTGAGAAATCCTCAGAAAAAGCCTTTTTGTGACAAATAACTCAATTTCATTTTTATCTTAGTTCAGAAAACGTTATTTCCATTAGCGTGATGTTTTAATAAAACTTCGTCGTTTCTGAAAGCATTGTAAATGAAGACCAAATAAAAGAATCTATTGTTTTTAATGTAAGTGTTTCTAGGTAATATAAATTCTTAGTTATATTCTTCTTTTCATGAAAGTTAAATATCACAAAAGTCACGTTTCTCGGAAAACGTTCTTATGACAATATAAATATAAAAATTAGATGTGCTATCCTAATAATATTTATGATCTAATTAACAGATATAGATTACCATTGCAAATAAAATAGTAAATTGATTACACACTCTTCATTTTCATTTAAGACTTGTGAAAAGTCAACATCCTTAAAAGAGCGCCTTATTTCTTTTAACGTCGATAGATTTGTATCATATTTACTTTTCACTACTCTAAGATGTTCCAATTTATCAGGACATCAACCATGAAAGTAAGAAATAGCTAACAAATTTTTTTCGGTTGCATATTCTATCGTCATTTCAGTCAATAATTATAGGGCATAATTGTAGGGTTTTGACAATTACTCCGTCGTATTTCAACCAGTTTACATGCGATTTGGTACAAAGATACTTTGTTACGGGTCCTATAAACGTGTTATTATTAATTAATTAAATGGCCATGCAAATAAGGAATATTTTCCTACAGAACTTCTAAAATCATTATTATAGTAACTGCAGAGATAAGAATAACACGTTTACCAACGAAAGTGGACGCGGCTTAGGACTTTATACTTATTACCATGGTTTTATGCTTTGTCTCAAAAACATAACATATGCATTAATCATTCAAAGTTACAAAGCCGCAATTGTTGATGTATTTTGTCTTTAAAGATGCAATGGACAATTGTTCAAACTTTAAACATATTAGTAAGTACCAAGAGTAAATTAGATAACATAATAAGTTTGATTATTTTAGAAACACGTAATAATGGTTTCTTCGTCTTCAAGACGTTTATGACGAGTTTTGGTTTGAACTGTTCAAGAATAGCACGTGGTGGATATATGGTTTTGTTGTGATGTCACATTTTTATGACGAGTTCTAGTTTGAACTGTTCAGGGGTAACACATGATGAATATATAGTTTTCTTGTGAAGTCACATTTTTTGACGAGTTCTGGTTTGCACTGTTCAGGGTTAACACATGATGGATATATCGCTATGTAGTGAAGTCACATTTTTATTACGAGTTCTGGTTTGAATTATTTAAGGGTAACAGATGGTGGATATACTGCTGTGTTGTGAAGTCATCTGTTTTTGTATTTATGACAAACCTACTAATACTATCTGTCATCATTTCCAGCTTAGAATTACTGACCAGAAGAAAGGCAGTCAGTCAGCAACACCCTTCCACGAACCGATTCATGCTAAGGTATTGCCTGTCCCTTTTATAACAGATCCACAACTTAAAGTACGGGGATTATTTTGTGATGTCGCTCACCGACATCCACAGGGTTGCGATCTGTCCTCCAATGCATCTGATGAACGCGATTTGTAAAACTCCTTTCTTCAGTTTTTAAGTGACTTATGAATAAATTATGCTAAGGAATAATTAGAAGACGTTGGGCCAGAATATACACGTGTTAATAGAAAACGCAATCTAATGTAAAAAACATGTAAATATATATATTATGCCCATTTAATTAATCAAATATTTAATTAACCACGTTTTCTAAAACTGTTTTAGTGATTTGTTGTCGTTGTAGACATAGGTTATTTAACATCCTTATCCAAGATTTTGAGCAGACAAGCGTGTAAGAAAAGTTCAAAGTTTCACAACTCAGATCTACAGATTGTCTTTTAATTATCAAAGTCAGTGTGAGTTCGGAGCTGTACGTTTGTAGTGCAATTAAAGAATAGAATTAAATATATTGATCTATTTGGTGCCTGTACTTTAATTCTATTGTACTTGAAGGCAGTGAGAGTATTCTTGCCAGTAGTCCCACAAATATTAACATTGTAGCTTTCATTGGCGATAAAAAAAACAATATTTATACGTTATACGAAGAAAAAAAACGTTTGTTGAAGCATATTTTTCTGGACCCAATCTCAAATAAGAGATGTTTAAAACAAATTGTAACGGGAGATAATAATGGAAATGAAGTCGAATTCTAAAGATAAAACCTCTATACAGTAACTTTGTACCAGTTTCAAATAGGTATGTAGGATCACAATTTTATTCAATACTTGTTACTGTTACACTGGAGGTATATTCTTGTTTTATCGTCTAGGATACTATTTTATTCAATACTTGTTATTTTTACACCAGAGGTTTGCTGTTGTTCATCGTTCATATAGACAATGTAAACTTATTTTGTGTATTGGATATTGAAATAAATATACTATTCAGTGAAACCCAGTAGAATGACGAATTAAGAAAGAAATGAATTTCTGCTACGTTGTTTTTCTGTATAGTGCTTAAAGTCCGTTACTGAATATTTCACCCCTTATAGAATGATAAGATTGTAACGTTCTCCAGCTGTATTTTATTTCTCATTGGTAAAAGTCACTTTCTTATATTCTTTTTTCCATTATCATTAATAAGTTTTGAAGTACATTCTTGAAAGATTAATTCAGGACCGCCAGTGTTTGATATATCTGGAAAATTCTTCCGACAATTAAAACGACTATATATGGAGAAAGCTTCACTTACGCTTTGCACGTGGACAGATAAGCGCCTAACCCTCTATTATTGTATTTAAAATACAATTAAAGTGCATAGCAAAAATCTGAAATATTCCTTATAAATCATGGACTGCCGTGCATTTAATAAAGCCTTAAACATTAAAGCATTATTAAAATTTCTAATCCTGAGATCCAGTTGATTGTATATTTGAAAGTTATGTCTTGTCAGCCCGTTTGATTAGCATATTAGTTATTGTTTAGCATGAAAATAATATCAAGTCCAGGTTTTTAGAGCTACTATGATATACCAACTGTCAAACAGAAATTACTATATTCTTAAAGACAAATGTGTGTTGAGACAGGAAATAACATCACAAGAGACGTTAAATTTATGGCCATTTTCAACATCAGTTATATAAAAGTAGAAGCTGAATCACGAGTTTATATGTATTTGACTAACTCTAATTTCTCCAAAACTCTCTCAATTAAAAGTGCGAATATAAAGTTACTTTGAATCTTGCGCCTACAAAAACAAATACATTTGTGTCTTAAAAAGATCAAGTTTTAAAGTTACAATGACTATAACCATTACGAAAATTACACAGGCCTGCGATGGTTTTATCTAGTGTAATTCCTGTACGCTGAATCTGAAAATGATATCCATTTTTCTCCATCACGTACAGATTTTTCACAAAACGTCACAACGCAATACATAAAAGAAAGACCACAACACATAGTTTTGAGACTAAAAGACGTATATTTCACACACAAAAAATCAAGACAAATGAGGATGCATATTCGTTTGACATCGATGTTCTTCCATTTTCTCCAGTTTGTTTGTATTTTTGTTAAAAACATAATAATAAATAATTTACATTGTGGTAAACGAAATAATCATTTGATCTCAGTAAAAGTTTTTTTATTCCGGATTTATAACAAATCCTTACGTGATAGAAAAAAAAAAGATTTTTTTTTTAAATCTGCGTAGCTGAATTATGGTAAATCTGTTATTAAAACCCAAACAACTTTTATGAAGTTTAAATTCACAGACCTATGTTGTTTATGAGTGAAAAAAAATCATTAAGTTTGAAAGTTCCAATGACTCTGACCATTACGAAAATTACTTTTTACATCGTGTATTCTTCCAGTTTGTTGTTAAACACAAAGTTACACTATGGATTATTTGTGCTGTACCCACCACTGGTATCGAAACCCGGTTTGTAACATTGCATGCCTTCAGACTTACCGCTGAAATATTGGTTGAACTCGAAAAAAGAAAGTTGTGTGGTAGACAAGAAGAGTTATTTCAAAATTCATACATGATGTAAAATAATAAACTGAGCCAAATTCAGATCTACAACACAAAAAACAAAGAGTTAAATATAATTACCTATACTCCTTTGTCACTTCATCCCATTACACCTGTACATCCAGAAAGTATGAAAATGTTGACGAAACAAATATCTACAAAAAACAGGAAACTTTCTTTCCAGCGTTCATTTCACTTAGAAGTGGATCAAATTATGAAAGATATCAAAATCCTTTTAATGTTTGCGATTACCGATATCTAAAAGATTCGTTTACAAAAACAATTTCACGCGAAAACTAACATAAAATCGAAATTTGTTTAAATTCTTGAGGCCTAAGTCTGTAGCTATGGGCTTCCTCATTAATATCAACATTTTCCTTCCAGAAAATACAATTAATTCCGAGATATATCTGTAATTAACATCAGATTTCTTTTCATTAAATGTAAACTTTCCATGTTAGCATTAATTCTGTCTATCGTTTTATTGATCGAATATTGTACGATCATATCGTTATGTTTTTGAATATTAATAGAGTTTGGTACGTTGCTCGTATAATACTTCAAATTTCTTGAAGCTAAGAGAATATTCTAATAACAGCAGTGAGTTAAGAGCATTCCACTGGTGTTAGTGATTTCAAATAGACATTATAATGACAAGAGACTGACAAGAAATTAAGGACGGCGTTATGAGTAAAATCCTGAAGTGACATTCAGCTTCTTAAAAATCGGAAACAAGTAGTTCTAAAAATAATAAAATCATAAAAAACTCACAGAAATCACGAAGTTGTCAGAATCTAAATTGATCTTATATTCTGTCTTTGAAACCGAAAAATTATTGGACAATAATATCCATTTCATTAAGTTTATTTTCAAAGTTTAAACGCGTGTTTAATATAACTCGCTTAAAGTAAAAAATAGGAACAGCTTTCCTAACCATGTAATGTAATGTCTACTTGAAAAGAGCTTACAAGCTTGTATATTCATAGCCTTGTTTTGAAGACAGACACCGACACAATCTGTTACTTTGTGAAACACTTACAAATCAACCTTGTTATTCATCCTCTACATCAAGCATGGAATAACATAGTTTTCAAATAAATAATGAAGTTTCATTAAAACTATTCGTATTTAATGAGTTATGATTTTTGTGTGTGCCCACGTTTACTGAACGGTTCAATTTAGAAGTTTTGCCAAGTTTATCAAAGAAGATACAGAACTTTCAAACTGCTTTGAGAAGATAGAGAAATTTTGGTTTTATTCTACAATTGATTTGGTTTCTAAATGAAATTTGTGCCACTTCGCCGAGAAACCCTGCTGTCAATTCTTCATTTCGCTTATATGTTATAAGTCAGAGCAAGATGTTTGGCGTCTACAACGTATTTTCGTTAATTCATAAGGCTCATGACACTAAAAACAAAAGAGTCAAAAAAAAAAACAAGTTTGGTCTCTGCAAAGTATTCAGCTTGCCGTTTCTGGTTATGAAACTTTTAAGTCTTGAAATTAGTAAGCATTTTTCTCTTTACTAGTGAACTCTTCCTTTTAAGTAAAACAAAAGATAAATGGAACAGTTTTATATGAAAAAAAGTAAATCCCTTACTTCTTAATGTGATATTATATAGTTAAATAATGTTTTTAAGCTTTAAAGTCTTTAAATATTTGAATGAAAACTAAATGATGATATGTTAGTTTTAAATGCTTAAATAATATAACACTTGCTTAAGGTATATGCTGACGAGATACTATGAAGCTAAATGATGCCATTAACTTTAAAATATTATAAATTTTAATGAAAGTGATGGATGAGACCTTAGAAGGTTAAATATTTAGTATACACTTTCTCTTCAAAGACTATATATTTTTTTATCTTAAGATCTATGGAATATGGAGAGAGTTGGAGTTGAATAAGATAAAACTAAAAAGGCTGTAATAGCCATAGTGTAATCCTATTTAGTAGTTCCATCAGCTTTATTTCAACTAAATTCAATTTTCAGATGCATTGAGGAAGTGCTTCAAGCACTTCATTTTGATCATCCTAGTTATGTTCATTTAACATAAGATAGCCCTATATTACACGATAATCTTAATGAAAAACACCTAAAATTTGTGATATGAGAAATTTCAAAAAACGATTTTCAAAATCCAATTTTATATGAGTTTTATGTTCACAGATTCTCTAAAAACAGAAATTAAATTTATTCTCTTTCAAACAAACTTAACTCTATTTTATAATCATAAAACTAACTCAAAAGCTTAACCATATGCTTTCATAAAAGTTTCTATTTTCAAAAGAAATTTACTTTGCAAACCTATTTCTGCTTCGAAGAAAAATATTAATATACAAGGTCATATGACTATAAAAAAGTCTGTTATTCCAAAGGTCGGCAAGTAAGAATAAGTATGTAATGTTGTTTTTATTACTTTAGTGCAAATCTACATAATGGAATATTTGTGCTCTTATCCATCGCGGGGAATCTAACCCCAGATTTTAGCGTTGCAAGTCTAGAAAATTACCGCCTACCTCACTAAGAAACATAGAATAAAATAGATATGAATGTTTCAGCTACTTTACCTATTAACTTTCATTAGGAGGATAATGTGATTTTTTTTTCCTATGAATATTTTTATTATTATTTCAACAAACCAAAGTTGAAACAAGGAAACATTATTTAAAATTCAAAAACAGCTAAAATGGGATAAAAATGCATCATTTAAAAACACCATTTCGCCATTGTTAATGTGGCATCATCAGGTATTCAGCAAAATTGTACGTACATACAATTGGTGGCGTCAACCACATAATCTTGAGCTATCATAAGTATAAACCTATTCTTTGTGTTTTATTTATTAAAGACTTGTATTCGTTATTAAAATGGCTTCCTTTATTTTGCGTTTATTAAAATTAGGTTCTTGACAAATAATTTAACACTATAAAATCAAAGAATTTCTACCAGTCTCCCCTATATAGAAATTTTGCAGAGTGTGGGATATCTCCAACATTTATATTTATATGGAAAGGGAATATTATGTTTAATATTTCGTATTGAAAAACAACGACAGCAAAGGTTTCTTCCAATCAAATAAGCAAGTGAAAATACCTGTCTGGTTACATTAACCATTCAAAATTATACGTTCAAGATAAATAATTAAACATTAAAGCTCTCTAGTGCAGGTTATTGTGGTTATCATAAAAGTCTCAGTTAGTAGAGAATATTGCAAACTAAACTCTTGTGAAATTGAATAAGGCGAAGTATAGTTATAGATAAGCAAAGTAATAAGTTATTAAGGTTTCTCAATAACAGAAGCTATCCAGACTATGTCTTTACACATTTTATTTCTATACTATACATTTAGTTATTTTCGGAGGATAACATAAATAATATATAACGAGATCAAAAAGTAATAAGCATTTCTCCAAATGCTATTTCATCATAATATGATGCCATACAAAGTAAATAAAATCTCAAATACTAATATAATATATTTTGAACTAGTGGAAGATTATAGTTTCATTAGTGTTTGTACTGAGTAAATGAAGATATGAATTTATCTTCTGTTACATTTATAGAATAAACAAAGAATTATAGTATTTAGTACCGGCCATGTTTACCCAAGTTATACCACAGCCTTCAATGTCGTTGTTATTTTCCCATCGTTATCTGTTTAAACAAATTTTATGTTTATGAACTTCACCTAGAAAAATAAAAAAGTAGATATTAATTGTAAAAACAGGTAAAATGTAACCTTGAATACATATGGAGACGTATATTATTTTATATAAAAAATAATATAATCATTATATATATATGTGAACTTTAATTTGACCCATGAAGCCAAGAAAACTATTTATGGTTTTTATCCATAAATCATAGCAATATAGATTATGAGTTTTAATCTTATAATACACAATCATAAGAACTATTACAAAAATTATGGTACAACTCAGAAGCAAAATCAGTTTTTTAGAGCTTCTACTTAAGAACAACAACGAAAAATAAATATCTTGGATTTGCAATTATAAATCAAATGACAGCCTAAAGTATAAATAGTACAGAGTAAATTAGAACAAGTTAGATATTTTCGGTTATAATCAGAGCTACTGGAAATACAAAAATAAACATTTTAATATGATATGATTTGGCTTTGACCTTCAGTAGCTTTAACGAATTTCTTACTATTCTTATGTTCTGATTTAATTACCATCCGTTATATTTTACGTATTCTTTTCATAAAGGTTTTTATAGTTCGTCAGACATAAATCTACCCGTGACTGCATTGTTCTGTTGATTGGTTTGGTAATTCATCATGAATCAAATAAGGATATAGGTGCGCCTGAGGTCGCCCGTAGCATCACGGATCGCATAGCGGTCAACGTGGTTTTGAATTCGCATATGCAAATTGCTCGTATGAAACTCGATTAATCCTCTATGAACAGATAGATAGGTACATAGAGTTTCATGGGCTACACCAGTATTAATAGGGAATTACATTTGAAAACTTGGCACAGGGTAAAATTAGAAACTGTAATATCAATTGATTTAGACGTTATAATTTGTTCACTATCGTTCAATGATGACCTTTTACTAAAACACTTCAAGATATCCTGGTCTTTAAGTTTTGACTTCATCGTCAGGAAATCGCATCAGTAAAATTTCCCTGTAGGTAGTACAAATTTATTGAATTTCATGTAATGCAATTAATAAAAGTCGTTTCAGAAACTTTTCTAAAAGTTATTTGCCTTACAAAATATATCTATAAAGTCTTCGTTTTTTCTACGTCTCATCCAAGCCAACATGAATTACATAGAGATGTACATGTTAGTGGAATTTAAAAAGTAAGCCCAAAAGGCTCACGAGATAACCATCTTTCAGAAGCGTTCCGGATTGGATTGCTGAAATTGCTTTTTATTGATCAACAGCTTTGCCTTAAACAAATAGCCTCATAAATGAAACTTATGCGAGAAATAAATAGTGATTTTTAAAATAATGCATATTTGGCAATTGGGGAGAACGAACTGATAATTTCTGAAAATGCATAGTTGAGTTGTTTATCAATATTGAATGATTTTCACTTGATAGTTTGAATATGATGAAATTAGCCTGTTTTGAATTTTTCATAAAATCAGCTACTTATTGGAATGTTTGAATGTTTTGTGATTAAGCACAAAGCTACACAATGGGCTATCTATGCTCTGCCCACCACGGGTATCGAAACCCGGATTCAGACATTCCGCTGTGCCACTCTCAAAATATCTGTCTTTCTATTTTACTCTACGTTTCCTATAATAGTATAGTATAAATTATTTTTAAACTTTCAAAGCAAGAAAATGTGGATAAGAAATTTAAAATGTTCCGATTTTATCTAAGGTGAAAACAAATAGTAACTCACGGTTCGTTGTTTTATGCTAATTATATAAAACTCAACATAAAAATTATGCAACAGCCAATACATTTGTGTTCTGTTTTTAGCCCACTAGGATCTCATTGTTCTATGTAGACTTAATGAACTTCAACACCATGGCTGTTCATCAGTCAATATGAATGTTTTAACACACAAGGATTCGATGAAATATTGTGTTCTTAATGTTTCTTAATCTGTGTAATAATAAAAATAATGTAAATCAATTTATAGAACATTACTGCCACATAAGTGTTTCTTTCAAATTTAATACAGTATTTTATAATTTATTCTTTATATATATAATTCAAACTTGGGACTTGAGACTCACATGTAACCTACAAGTCGTTTGTTTCTTGTGTTTTACTAGACACTTAAGGCTATCTTAAAAATGGTTTCAATACTGCAACGAGTTGAAGTAGTATATTACTAAGTACATTTGTTCAAAAGGAACGACTTTCAGTTCTATCATTAATCATAACCTGACGCTGACCTGAGACAAAATATTGGTATTAAAGTAAATTTTTTCTGCAATGTAAAGTCGTTTCTTTTTAACAAATATTTCAAGTAATTTGCTCCAGTTGGCACTTCACACAAGGCAAATTCTAATGTATACAGGATTTTCTGTCAAGTGGTATAAAATACAATATTTCGAATGAATATTTTTGAACAATATTTCTTGTGGATTAGAAAGAAGTTGTTTTTTTTTTTCACTTTAGGCTCAAGATGTAGTTTTCACATTATAAGCAATCAAGTAAAAGAACTAAGAGCTAAGTTTCAATCTTCATTATTGTTTTTCATTGTTCATATTCTGCTTCATGAAATTTTACAAAAGTAATACGCTTAATAGTGGTTTCGCAGAGTGAAAATTGATATTTTCTGCATGTATCTAAATGTTGGCTTCTCTTTCCACAACTTCATATCTCCTATACGTATACATATATTTTTTGTATCTATAGAAATATAGAAATAGCTCATTAAGTTAGTCCAAAAGCAGCTGATTCAGTATTTTTCAACTAAAAAAAATTCTAGCCAAAGAAAAGCCTCGATAAAGAATTTTTTTTTAAATAAACTTGTATGCAATTACCAATATCGCAACGTTGAGGACCCTAATGAACCTTATAAGAGTCCTCAGAACCAGAACCAGTAGAATACTTGAAATAATTGGGTTTCATTTCAAAGGTGCTTAGTCATTACTGCATCAGTTTGCTCCATCTTCTCAAGTTAAGAAGCTGGATTTTAAACTTCTGTTCCAAAAGTAATAGATGGCATGATGTGATTAACCAGAAGTGTTATAACTTTAGTAGTTAACGTTACACAACATATTTTTTCGTCAGTCATATCCATGGAATTAAGAGAAATTAAAATAGCGTATGTTACAATATGAATAATTTATTGAATACGACAAAAATAACATTTTTTTCGGAGGAAAAAACTCACATCGTTTTTACAGAATTATGTAAAGGCAATAACTGTTAGCTGTAAACTCGTATCTAGCATCTCCTTATAAGGATGTACAAGTACTATTTAAAACAAGTTATGGACCTACGTTTAATTTCGCGCTTCTATTAATTCGGAAAGTGGAGTGTATACATGATTACACACAATTTCATGAATAACTTATTTATTTGCAAGATGGAAACAGAAAGCACGGTGCTACTGTGTGAACGTATTAAATGTTTTACTCATTATTATTCGTCAATATTGTGAATAGTAGCATCAAAATACCAAACATTTGTCAACTGACGGAAATTGCATTGAAGTAAAGTAAGAAGCACAGAAAAGTAAACTGAAAAAGTAAAATAATTACAGGATAATTGTCCATTTCTTTCTTTTATTAAGATATATACTAATCAAATCGCAAATTATGAGGAAGCACTGATTATTAATTATTTAAATACATATCTTTTTGTAAAACAAGTAGAATATAAAAGCAGTCTTAGGACAACGTAACTCTTACCCAGTCTTTAAATTTTAGGAGAAAATTATAAGTTAATATCTATTATAACTGTCGGTTAACCATTATACGTTGAACATCATTCGATATTTTATTCAATTTAGTACAGCATTCGTCAAGGTTTGACAATTATAAATGTTTCATCATAACCAACGTTATTTTCAAGTATATTAGAGTCTCTGCATGTTTGGGAAAAGAAAAAGAAAAACCTTGGTTTATCATAGAGACAGATTGGTTGGTTTTTTTGTTTGTTTTTTAGAGTTTATTGGCTTTGCCAAACATATCTGATGTTTCACCACTTTTTGGGTTTTGGTTTTGTTTACTTAATTATATGCAATGAGGCCAGCTTAGCATGGCCTAATAGTTAGCATGCTCGGGATGTTAATCTGAGAGCTATGGTTCGCGTTCACATAATTGGTCAGATAAAAGTAGTCCGCCAGTGGGACAGCGGTAAGTTTACGGGGCTACAACGCTAGATTTCAGGGTTCAATTTCCCGCTATGGATACAGCAGATAGCCCAATGTGGCTTTGCTCTAAAAGCAAACAAACGCAGACACGACTAGTTGAGCAGTCAGCGGTGGGTGTTGTTGACTAGCTGCTTTCCCTCTTATATATCATTTCAAAATTAGGGACGTATAGGCACAGATAGCATTCTTGTAGCTTTATGCGAGAATTCTCAAACAAAGAAGAAAATCATGTGGCTTTTGGCACATTACGAAAACATTTCGTAAACGTATTTTGTTGGCCTTTTTTTCCTTATTTTATTGTAAACGTAATGAAAAAAACGTTTAATCATTTATTGAAAGTGCAATATTTTTTATGAGAAAAAAAGACAATCAATTATTTAGGATGGAAGACGGCATCGTCCAATCGAACGAACACCTATACCCCACTCTTATGACCCCACTCCCCAGTGGCACAGCTCTATGTCTGTGGACTTACACTGCTAGAAACCTGGTATCGATACTCGTGGTGGGCAGAGCACAGATGGCCCATTGTGCTTAACTACAAACAAACAATTTTTGCGATGGGGCTACCATTGCTGTTTTCAACGTAAAGTGAGTTCTCAAAAATTGAAATACGGATCTTTTGTATGTCTCACGTTAATTACAACTTGTGTAACAACTAGAATTATGTGACATTCTTTGGAGGATTTTAAATATACTCCACGAAAATCAATTTTAAGCATAATTTAGCCATTTTTTTTCAACTGTCAAGGGAAGCAGACATCTATACCTTAAAAACATCTAATTTAGTTTAAAAGCTAATTTTGCAAGAAAACAGCATGAATTATCTTGTATTTGCATATCTCATATGATATTCTAGAACGTTTGCCACTTAGAAAGCTCCCCCTTTTAATGGCATACCTTTTTAATGGAGTATGTTTTTAATTTAAGTTAATTAAGTAGGAAAGCAGTATTAAAAGTGTTAAGAAAATATAATTGAATTAATTATTTCTCTTGTTATATATGAATTTTTATCGATGAGAAGACTAGATTTAACCAACAAGAACTGTTAATAATTATCGATGATATATTAAAACAAAGGTTGGGTTTAGTATAATATGACTATAACATCTTGGTTTTTATGCCCAAATATCATATTGGGGATTGGAATGCTAAGTTTAGCACTAGTTTTGCTGTGTACTCCAATGACGTATAGTATTCTAATTATTTGTTACTCTTATTATTATTTCTTATGTGTTCTTTGGTGGAACAGCGGTATGTTTACGGATTTATAATGTTGAAATAGGGGGTTCGATTCCCCGCAATAGATACAGCAGATAGTTTGGTCTAAAACAAATAAAAATATTATTTAATTTTTTCAGTTAAGAGCAATCGCCTTCCCACTTCTAGCTGCGAAAAGTGGTAAAAATGTACGACGTTTTGGGCACCAAAATATGGGTTTTTTTTCTCTTAGTTTTTCTTTTTATGTATGTAAGGTAGTCGAAGTTGATGATAAAGCGAATAGACGGGTACCCCTCAATGGAATTTAGATCTTATTTCCATTGATACCTCAAAAACCAGGACATATAACCTTGGGTTTTGTGACCCAGTGTCGGTTGTTTGTTTTGTGGCTGCGGTTTATTTTTATTTTTTATTTTTTTTGCAAGAAACTAAATCTAACTATATATATACACTGAGTGGTCACAAGTAAATAAACACCTAATGTTTCGTCATTTAACTGATTCATGCTAACTGATTTGTGTTCACAGAGCACTATATAAATGAAAATGGTCCGCACACTAATTATTTTGTGCTACACCATGCCTTCTCTCGAATTGTCAGATTTTGTTAGAGGAATGATACTTGATCAAGCAGATGGTGGAATAAGTCAGTGGAAAATTTCGCAGAATTTGGTAATCCCGCTTTCGACAGTCAACAGAATCATCGTGCAGTTCAGGAAACACGGCAGGAAACAACTGAGCAGCGTCCGGGTCGTCCTGGTCCATCGGAGAGGACAAAAAGGTCTGTTAAAAGGAGCATCGAAATGGATCCCAGATTAACGACTGCAGAAGTGGCCAAAGTTGGTGGGATGAGCCGGAAATCTGTTCAACGGAATCTCCACAGATTGGGTTATCGTTGCAGAGCAGCTAGACGGAAGCATTTATTAAGACCTGCCAACATAGTCAAACGAAAGTAGTGGGCAAGTGATATGATGATCAAGCCTCTGGACTTTTGGAAGACCGTATTGTTCTCAGACGAATCAAGATTCGCTCAATTTTCGGACAGTGGAAGGATATGGGTCTGGAGAATGCCTCGCCAAGAGTTTTGGCTCAATAGATTGCAGCCAACTGTGAAGCATGGTGGTTTCAGCATGATGGTTTGGGGACCTGTTTGGGTTGGTGGGAGATCGAGCTCAGTGGAGTGCGTTGGTAGCATAAATTTTGCGAAATGTTGGAGGAAAGACTCTTGCCACTTTATTCCTCGGG
>NW_013665743.1:267669-273718 GCF_000517525.1 Limulus polyphemus
CCTGACATGAACCCCATCGAAAACCTCGACCGGCAAGTCAAGAAACGACCAACTTTGAAGAGCGATCTACTCCAAGTTTTGAAGCAAGAGTGGGCGAAAATCCCACAATCTAAAATCAATGTTGCGTTTTGGAACATTGTTATTAACCACCTCCCAAAAAACGTACATCACGTATAATAGTTAAATGAACCGCCTAAACATCACGATAGTGTAGCCTATATAATGTGTAAAATTTAGTATACTCTAATCCCTTATAGTGATGGCACAGAACGAGACATACATTCGGCATGTAATGCTGTTGAATACAAGAAGGGAAACAACGCCTCTGTAGTCACAAAAAATATCAGTAATGTTTATGGAAATGTTTTGAACGTTCGTAAGTGTCAACGACGGTTTAGAAAATTTAGTTCAAGTGACTTTAGCCTTAAAAACTGTGATGGTAGGGGCCATGTTGGAATTGATATTGATGCTCTGAAGACGCTCGATGAGTCTAACCCAAGGTAACACACTCGTGAAATGGCCCTGAAATCGCATGTCTCTCACGAAACAATACGTAAACATCTAAGGAATATGGGAAAACTGAGTAAAGAAGGTGTTTGGGTGCCTCACGAACTCTCCGATGATAATTGTTTCCACCATGTGAACGTTGCTTCGTCTCTTCTGACACATAATGCGTGTGAACCATTTTTGGACAGACTTCTTACCAGTGATGAAAAATGGATTCTGTATGAGAATATTAAACGCCAAAAACCATAGTTCAGTCTTAAACAAAAACCACTTCCGACCTAAAAACCTGGACTCCATCCATAGAATGTGATGCTCTGCATTTGGTGGTCAATGCAGGGATATATACTCAGTAACTGTAACGTTTAAATCAAGCCCTGCATCAGATACGCCCTTCATTCGTCAATCGGAAAGGTGTTCTTCTTCTCCACGACAACCCACGTCCACACGTGGCACGTTTGACGCAACACAAGATTATGGAGCTGGTTTGGGAACTTCTCCCTACCCATCATATTCTCCAGATATGGCACCATCAGATTACCATCTATTTTCGTTCGCTGCAACACCATCTTACTGGGAAAACGTATGCAAGTGTGGAATGTGTTAAAAAGGACATCGATATGTTTTTTGCTTCAATGCCAAGTGATTTCTTTAATCAGGGCATTAACAGCCTGATTGTAAGATGGAAAACATAATCGATAAGAATGGAGACTATTTCATTTTGTTTTGATATATAAATTGTTTGGGTTTTTTCATGTAAAAAAGCTAGCCCTGTAGTTCTCACTGATCTCATGCCGATTACAGGTCGAGTTTTCACCGATGACGTTAAGTAATGTTTTCGTAAAAGTACTAATGCCCGATGTGAATCCACTGAAGTTGAATGATTTGTAATGTTCGAAAGTTATAGATGCTCCTGGTCAATATATCTGAAGTGTCCAGATTGATAAACGTTATAGCAATCACAGTTATAGCCTTCAAAGTTTATGGCACACCAACTATAGCAAACCAATAATAGATAGTTTTCTTTTTTTTGGCGCGTCGCGTTGGTTATGTTTATAGACATGTGGAAAGTTTCTCGAAATTTCAGTTTTACGTAACAATACTGACGCTAACATTAGCGTTCTCGTATATAAACATATATTTTTAATTCTTACACTCGAGAATCTTCTACAACTTTAGAAAATAGGCGGGAGTTTCGCAATACATACTTAACTGTACAAGTTATATACATTTCTAAATATAAGTTTAATATAAACAAACATCGATATTAAAATAAATATATAATAATAAATCCGTCACAATAGCAGGGAACCAAAAAGGCCACCACTAAAGATTTATCTGTTTTAATAGATAAAAGCCTTAAGTACGCAGTAGAATATAGGAAGAAATATTGTAGCATTTTGCAAGAAATGACAGGTATTATCCCGTTTATCATTATTGAAAATTCCACAGAATATAAACCTTTCACATCTAAATCTATCCAAACATTTGATTTAACCAACAATTATACTAACCCACCCTTACAATGAAAAACTTTAGTCTACAATTAATGGACACCTTAATAATGCAGGCGAATTAATGATTTTCAAAGGTGAATACAAGCAACAGAATAATTCTTTTTGAACTTGAATATGAATATACCACATAAATACATAAAAGTTCACAATGCATACAGATACATCGACGACATATTAGTACCAAGTCTATCAAGTTTTCTTTTTATAGTAAGGCATATCTACCCAACAGGTCTAATACTTGAAAAAGTTTAACAGCTTGTAGCACGCCATCACGATTTAAACATTGTTTTTGATCAAACTTTTTCCTTCAAGACTTACAATAAAACAGAAAAATTAACTTTAAAGTTGTAAACTTTTTATTACCAGACACAAGTGTTCTAAAAATAATATTCTATAATGTTTGCTTATTACAAACTAGTTACATTTGCTAGAACTTGTTTTAAATTGGAAGAGCTTTGAGAGAACATTAATTAACACTGACAGTTTTAACTTTTTCCTACAGTGTTCAATAGTGATCTTATGAAACTGATTTTATATAATACAATAATTGCTAGGATTACGTATATTTCTCTTTATCCTTGATTTACATAATCTGGGAAATCTGATTTTTCTATTTTCTATTTCAAAATTATGATCTTATTTAACCCTAATATAAGTTATGCTAGGTCAACTGTTCGTTTACTCAGCATAAATCGTACAAATAACATACTCAATACAGATTATAAAAACGTATAACCGTATAAACGTAAGCCCTTCAGCACAAACGTAAGCGTTTAATCTTTCACACTTACCATTTTATTCAACTTCACCACAAGTTAAGGGACTCTATTCGCAATATGCGAGTCATAGGTTCGAATTCCGTTAACGAACATTGTCATTTCAGCTGTGGAGGCTTTATAATGTGATGATCAACCTCACTATTTGTTGGTGAGAAGTAACCCAAAAGTTGGCGGAAGAGATTTGAGTTAAATGTTTTTCACCGTGCTTGTGATATATCTAGCACGTATGATGCTTGCATATCAAAGATTAAGTGTTTAAAAATGATTTTTCAAGTTACTTTATTGATAGAATATTTCGTAGTTATATAAAAATATGAACTGTAGTTATATCCTGCATTTATGATGTATCTAAAAATCATTTAGTTATTAGTTTGTCCTATAAGAGTAAATAGTCTTATAATGTTATCATTAGAGTATACAGCTGAAATGTATTTTGAAACTTTGTCGACTTAGTTCTTTTATTAAATTTAAAGACCAAATTTCACCTTTACAGTATTCCTTTGTTGTTTATAAATTAATTTGTCTCTGCTGTAAGCTGGGTTACATTGGCTCTACCAAAAGTAAATCACTAACACGTATGAAAGAACATGCTAACCTAAGATTACCAGTTAAGTCTTAGATATTTGAACATGCTGTAGACGAATATGACGATCTCGTACATGCTAATTTGTTTAAACTCTTGGCTAAAGCTAATGGTAAACAGAGCTTCCTAATGAATGAGTGTTTGTTGTTAAATAATCTGATCTCAGTTTCGCTAGTACTTTATCGCTAATGTTCTTAAAAATCTTCTTCAAAATATCGCCACTTGAAACAAATATTTGATGTTTAAAAATTGTAGCTTATATGCCTAATGAAAGTTAATAATAAAAAAAAAACTGTTCCGAAGTTATTTTGCACGTCAAAGCAATATCTACAAGTAACTATTAAGAAAATAAGGAATTTGATTACTATTTATGAAAAGGTTATATGTGAAAATAAATTTTTATTTCAAATACTTAAATTGGGATGGAATGATCTCAAGAAAATTTTGATTTTCTGGTAGTCACTCGGAAATAATTGCAGCAATCGGTTAGAAAATACTGCAACTGTTAAAAAAAAAGACTTGTGGCTCACCAGTCACCAACAAAAGTCTCACCAGCCACCAACAAATTTGCAGTGGTTGGTCAAAAATAAAAAAAAAAGATCTGGGACAATCGGTCAATAGGTATCACTGTAGCCAATCAGAAAGTTCTATCGCAGTCGATCGATGGGATTTGCAGCATTCGACCGAAATGGATTTGATGCAAATTGCTTAAAGGCGTTGCGGCAGTCTGTCAAAAGCAATTGCACAAAATGGTTAGAAAGAACTACGATAACCTGTGAGAACGAATAGCAGTAGCCTAACGTAAACTTCCTGACAGAATTAACTCTTGCAAATAACTTGTTGTCAGTAAAATTATTCAATAACTTTAAAATTTCCTTTCAAATAATTTGTATTGTACGTATTTACAGCATACAAAAACATACGCATTTTAACTTTTCAAAAATTGATTTTTTTTGCTTAACATATTATTGTGTTCTTGTTAAATGTTAAAAGGTATTAAATCTAAGAAAATATTACTTCCAATAAGTGTTAAACGCGAATAAATTTGACATCTTTTAATGTACTAACAACGTATCGGTTATCGTGGTTGTGTTACGGTCAATCTAACTTTTCGTTGCTAGAAAGTAGCCCAAGAGTTGGCGGTGAGTGATGTTGACAAGTTGCCTTCACTCTTATCTATCACTTCTAAATTATGGACGGCTAGCACAGACAGCTGTCAAGTAGCTTTGTGAGAACTTTTAAAAACAAACAAACACACTCATTATTGTACTACAAATCTTTTACCGGACTACAAGACAACAAATTGTTTTTCATTTTATTTTCACAATATGCTTTAAGACTGTATCTACTTAATTAACAAAGTTGATTTGAGATCAGCCCATTATTATTTTCCAGTTTACACTGCATTTTGTGTTAACTGAGGAAAGTAATATTATTGTTATCATTTCAAATCTATATTTCAATGTAAACATTTTTTTGTTTCTTCAAGAACAAACGATTTGTTTGTTTGTAGTTCAACACAAAGCTAAACAATGGGCTATCCGTGCTCTGCCTCTCACGGGTATCGAAACCCGAATTTAGCATCGTAAGACTGCAGGCAGTTGACATAGGAGACGCATCGTTTATATTTCACTGTTCTGAATTATATATTACTGCCCCCCCCCAGTGGCTCAGCGGTAAATCTTTGTGCTTACAACGTAAAAACCGGATTTCGATACCCATAACCTATTGTGTAGCTTTGTGCTCAACAACAAACAAACGTATATTACCGAGTCGTTTTTTAATCTATTGTGTAGCTTTGTGCTCAACAACAAACAAACGTATATTACCGAGTCGTTTTTTAACCTATTGTGTAGCTTTGTGCTCAACAACAAACAAACGTGTATTACCGAGTCGTTTTTTAATCTATTGTGTAGCTTTGTGCTCAACAACAAACAAACGTGTATTACCGAGTCGTTTCTTAACCTAATGTGTAGCTTTGTGCTCAACAACAAACAAACATGTATTACCGAGTCGTTTTTTAACCTATTGTGTAGCTCAACAACAAACAAACGTGTATTACCGAGTCGTTTCTTAACCTAATGTGTAGCTTTGTGCTCAACAACAAACAAACATGTATTACCGAGTCGTTTTTTAACCTATTGTGTAGCTCAACAACAAACAAACGTGTATTACCGAGTCGTTTTTTAACCTATTGTGTAGTTAAACAACAAACAAACGTGTATTATCGAGTCGTTTTTTAATTCACAACTCAAATCTTCATTTGTTTATAATATGGTTTTATCTTAGCCTTTGGCTTTTATGTGTGAAAGAAAGAATTTAATATTAAATATAAAGCAAACTGAATATATATATATATATATATCAATATTTTCATGATTATGTCTAATAGTTAGACTATCAAGAATTACTATCCGTCTGGGAGTGATTAAATATATTTTTTAATCTTTGTCAAATATATTTGAACCTGTCCTTCCATTCCTCCAACAGTTTACTACATTTGGATGCCTCTCCTGGCCCAGCAGAGGTCGCAATCGTCTGTTAGCCTGCCAGCTTCCATATTAGTACTGAAATGAAATGACATTAAAATATATAGATACATATATATATATATTGTATGAACAAAAGCAGTGGCCCGGCATGGCCAGGTGGTTAGGGCGCTCGAC
>NW_013665743.1:274272-277437 GCF_000517525.1 Limulus polyphemus
AGGGACGGCTAGCGCAGATAGCCCTCTTGTAGCTTTGCGCGAAATTCAAAACAAGCAAAAGCAGTGCTGCAACCCGTTATTATTATATTTTTGTTTTAGCTGTCATATAGAATTAAATATGAAGCTAGAACCAATTAAAAATAAATGAAGAATCTGCTCATTTCGTCCAAGCACAATAAACTTCCTAGTCCACTCATTTGTCTACAATCTCATACCTCTCAAGAGAGCTTTGCATACAGTCCAATAGGTGTCGTTAGACAGCACACCTACACCCGTATACAGGTTTGTAGTGACAGTAAACCCTCACACAGTGGGTCGTGATCAACTGAAATAACTCATTAATGTTGGTAACAGAAGCGGTAAATATATCATATACTGATCCAATAAACTTGCGTGTGTTTCCTACAGGGATTCAGGGGTGTCAACTTAGTAACACAACGCGTGTAAATTATCTTTTATTTTGACTAAGTTGTTTCATAAAACCTGTTTCAGTAAGTTTATTTTAAGACAAAGTTCTACAAAACTTTTGGTAAATGATCATCACTGTTATTATCATTTTTAGGTTCAACTCTATATCACTACATTGTTATTTTGTATCCTTCTTAGGTTCAACTCTGTATCACTGCATTGTTATTTTGTATCATTCTTAGTTTCAACTCTGTATTGTCATTTGTTATTCTGTACCATTCCTAGTTTCAACTCTGTATCACTGCATTGTTATTTTGTATCATTCTTAATTCCAACTCTGTATCACTACATTCTTATATTTATGTTTTCATAGTTTATATTATTTCTGGAACACAAATATTACGTAAATAAATACTCGTTAAAACTCCATAAAATGTTTTGAATTATTGATTTTTTTTTAGCTTTCACATAAAGTAAGTCGGGGCTTATAACTCTAAAAATCTGGTTTAGATACCCTAGGCAGAGAACACATAGACCATTATGTAGTTTTTGTTTAAAAACAAAAATCAAATAAACAAAACACACAATCAAATGGCAAATAGTTAGTAAATGTGAACATTATATATGTACATATATATATATCGAAAAAACAAGTTAGTTATCTTTAACACTGTAATTCAACGGCAATACTGCTAAAAACAATTGTTCAGTTAACCAACATATTTAACGATGTATTTACTAAAATAGCCCAATATGCTGGAACAAACCATGTAGTCAATGTAAGCTATTTTAGTGCCATCTCATGTCAGTCTTGTTAAATGTGGTGTATTCCAAAACAAAACAAAAAATATGAGTTTTCACAAATATTGTCTAATTACAGCAATGGTAAGATAATAAACACGAAGCCATATATAAACATGCAAAGCGGGATAATATTACTATTCATCTGATATTGATTAAAAACATGGAACTTATGTAATGATAATCAGTAATATAATCGACAACCACTGCGTAGGATAATTTTATGAACCTTTCTTCTTTTCAGAAAATATTTCATGTTGCTTTATGCAACACTAATTCAGTTTATCCAGAAAAAAAAAGTATTCTGAAGCCTAGTTCAACTTTAGTAAATTTCTACTCTAACAAAGTTTTTATTAACAATAATTCAATTCCTTCGTGACCTCAAATATTATGTTGTTTGTGAAACTAGGGGCTGAGTGAAGGGTTTCAGTTTAGAGCCTGTTCAAAGAGAACTTTTTCACTCTGTTAGCACATCTCCTCATAAGATAAAAATAGTTTATCGTTTCTTTTAAAAGCACTGAGCTGCTATTACCAGAGAATTGTAAAGTTTGTGAATGTAGTTTCTCGTGTTTCCGACAAATTAAGATATTTGGGTTAATTGTTTGTTTGAAGTTAAGCACAAAGCTACACAATGACATATCTGTTCTCTGCCCGCCACAGGTACTGAAACTCGGGTTTCTAGCGTTGTATGTCCGCAGACATATCGCTGTGCCACTGGAGAGATAAGATATTTGGGTTTGAATGCTTGTTCTTTCTTCATGCTATTGGTTAAAAGCAAACGTCCATGCTGTATTGTTTTGCTATATCTCATTACAGAAACAGGAGACTTTCTAAATGTTTTAGTTATTATTTACAGTGCTTATATTTATTGGGATATTGATTTTTTAAATATTGGCTCATTAAAATCAAACTGGTTGCTTCAATTTCGCGGTTGTTGAACATAAGATACTTTGAGAAAATTTCAGAAATAAATATATTTTACTTCTGTTATATTTTTTAAAATATGCACATTTTTAATGACTTTCGTACTCTCTAATTTGAGAAAGGAAAAATTTAAAAAATAATATATTTTTAGTAATTATATACATAGACTTAAGCAAAAAAAAAGAATAATTTTTGTCATTTATAACTTTCTGTAATATTTTCGGATGATGAAGTAATTTGTGTAAAATTTGTATTATTTTTAATTAAACACATTTTGATCAAGTTTCAAACGATATGGCACAAATACACATGTATCATGCATACAAGCAGTATTCAAAACATTTCAAACAAATATTTAGTTTTTAAAAGCTAATCCCTCATTCCCAGTTGTAATAATACATCTGCCAAATTTATTTTTTTAATTATTTATATTTTCTGTACACTTTACAGCAAATATTTCATGCTATTATTGTACGTTTGCAAAGCAGAAATTTACAATTTAAAGAAATTAAAAGTTACGTTAAGTATCTTCCGTGAGTTTAACTATTATTAATAAATGTTTACAATAACTAATCGATTTAAGGAAGTAATAATCGGGTACAAAATTAACTTTTAATAGTGGTTTAGGAAACCACATAATAAGAAAATGACAAAGTATTTTTGTCAACAGATGGCAGCACATACAAGAAAGCCATCATAAGCTTTAAGAAACATGTCAGCTTCATTTCAATGTTTTTTATTGGTGCATTAGAACGATTTTTTTTTTCACTGTTTTATATTACAAAGACTATGTCCTTAGAGGCTTTTTATATTACAATCCATTCTCTATTTTCTCTCGTCGAAATAAGTAAAACTGAACATAATTTTTATATATATTTAGTAGTGCGTTCTTGTGTGGAAAGGAACTTTCTGAATATTATTTACTCTAACAGCTATGTTAATGTGCGCTCTATTCACCATGGAAAATCGAGCCCCGACAAAAGCATGATAAGTCTGTAAATTTAACACTGATTATCCAGGTTTGTTTGTTTG
>NW_013665743.1:278000-279301 GCF_000517525.1 Limulus polyphemus
CTGAAAGGGCGAGCATGTTTGGTGGGACGGGGATTCGAACCTGCGACCCTCAGATTGTGAGTCGAGCTCCCTAACCATCTGGCCATGCTGGGCCGATTATCCAGGAGACCAGAGAAACTGCTTGGATGAATAATTTACAACTTGGGTAAAAAAAGTTTGTTACCAAGCACAAAGCTACATAATGGGATATTTATACTATGCCCAACGCAGTAATCGAAATCCGATTTCTAGGGTTATAAGCTTTTAGACATACCGCTGAGCTACTAGGGGGAGCAGCAAATTGTCTTCCTTAATTCAAATCCATTTAGCTATATGAATTTTTTTTCATTATTATTATTATTAAAAGTAATTTTGGGGGGAGACTAGTATCGGGAAATTTGTAGTTTTTAACCGAACTGCGAAAATAACTTTTATTATATAAGATGGAAATGCTCGCAAACAGTATTTGAGAAATCTCTTCGAATAAGTAACGCCTGGATTCAGAATTATAAAAACAAAGAGCAAATATAAAACTCTTAAGTCTTTTGTTTTGCTTTTAATGTCAGAATAACCTGCACTATGATAAAATAAATACTTAATTTCTTAGTTCTCGAAAGTATTATATTTTGATCGCAGGAATGGATATTTCTTTTTCCTAAATGTTTTAATTTTTTGTGTCTGTCAAGAATACAACGAATTTGTTGTTGTTTTTGTTCCTTTGAACATTTGTTATTTTCACCATAAGTTTACGTAACAAATCTACCGAGAAGTATAAATAATGTTGTGAACTGAAATATGAATAGCGACTGTTAAATTAGATTTAGATGAAACATTTGTACATTTAAAAAGTGGGTGCATAGAAAGCCACATATACATAAATTTGTGGAGACCAAGACCAATGAAAGTGGGGTTCGACTCAAGAGAATATATCTACGTTACAACATTTACATAAACATGTGGAGACCAAGACCAATGAAAGTGGGGTTCGACTCAAGAGAATTTATCTACGTTACAACATTTACATAAACATTTGGAGACCAAGACCAATGAAAATGGGGTTGACTCAAGAGAATATATCTACGTTACAACATTTACATAAACATGTGGAGACCAAGACCAATGAAAGTGGGGTTCGACTCAAGAGAATATATCTACATTACAACATTTACATAAACATTTGGAGACCAAGACCAATGAAAGTGGGGTTCGACTCAAGAGAATATATCTACATTACAACATTTACATAAACATTTGGAGACCAAGACCAATGAAAGTGGGGTTCGACTCAAGAGAATATGTCTACGTTACAACATTTACATAAA
>NW_013665743.1:279373-294718 GCF_000517525.1 Limulus polyphemus
TTACAACATTTACATAAACATTTGGAGACCAAGACCAATGAAAGTGGGGTTCGACTCAAGAGAATATGTCTACGTTACAACATTTACATAAACATGTGGAGACCAAGACCAATGAAAGTGGGGTTCGACAATTGTTCCATATCAACTTCTTAGATCACTACGTTTCTCACGTAAGGAGTTGTGAATCTTAAGACCAAGAAAAAAATGGGTGTTCCATTAAAATCGAAATATTTCGCTTCCAAACTGATGAAAGTTCGTAATTGCCTTCTGATATTATTAAATTTTAAAATTAAAGAAATAATTTGTAAACGCACTAATATATGTTTTAATTAAGGAAAATATTTTATCTTGGTTTTATTTCTCTCTATAGACTCGTTTTTGTAATATTTCACTGTAAACGACGTGTAGATGAATGATAAATTTCAGTTTTCAGCTATTCGTAAAACTTATCATTTAGGTGTTTTAATATTACATCCTACAAACTTATTGTTAGTTTCCTAGAAACTCCAGGTATTTACCAACTTTGAAACCATGTTGGTGGTCTTTGAGAATATATGTGAAGGAAAATTAGAGTTTACTGTATTTTTGATCGTTTATATTTAGTCTTTTGCTTGTATGAGAGCTTTCTCTTGCAAACCGAAAAAAAAAAAGTAATTCAGGAATATAGAGAGAAGTTATTAATATTAATAACAAAATCTAACTGCATACTTCATCAAACGTGCTCGCCCTTTCAGCCGTGGGGGCGTTATAATGTGACGGTCAATCCCACTATTCGTTGGTAAGAAAGTAGCCCATAAGTTGGCGGTGGGTGATTTTGACTAGCTGCATCCCTTCTACTCGATAAATGATAAGTTAGGGAAGGCTAGCACAGATAGTCCTTGTGCAGCTTTGCGCGAAATTCAAACAAAATCTAACCCCATATATATTTTTTTCATTAATAGCCACTTCCCCACAATCTGGCTTACTAACTTAATCGTTGGGTTCTTATGTACACTCAAACTTTTTTTTTTAAATGGACTATAGCTATAGCTTATTTGTATATAGTCAAACTAAGTAAGTAATTTGAAATTATAAAAGCATTTGTGTTTCACTTAAACCTCTTTACAGAGACACTCTGACGAAATCGGATTACTGTAACGTTAGTAATACAACATGTGCATTCTTCTTCGTATTAATTTGTTTGGAATGTTGCCAACGCGATATCTGATATGATTTATCCTACTAAAACTTACTCCCCGGTGGGTCAGCAATAACTTTACGGACTTAAAATGCTAAAATCGTGGCTCGATTCCCAGTGGTGGAGAGAGCGCATATACTCATTGTGTAGCTTTGTGTTAAAACAACAGCGACCGTCTATCGAAAACAAAGGAAAAAAAGACGATCAAACTAAACATATAATCTTGATATCCAAACGTTTTATTCGAACTTGAGTGTATTGCTATGTTTAGGTCTTGCTACTCTCAATATTTAGTTAAAGTTCCATAACATTCATAGTTTCCTTTTTAAATCCCTTTAGTATGAACGATGCTCATAGACTTTTCAACGCTACGAATAATGTTTATGTGACAAGTAAATATGTCTCTTAGTCAAAAATGCGAACAAAAACCTATGTTGTAAATGGATTTTTTTGTACTGGTTCAAAACGCATTTTTTCTTTGATCTTTACTTAGTTGATAACAGTATCTAAGCTTTATCCCATTAGACCTGATATTTTTAAGTGTTGATGTTTCTATGACAACAGTTTTTCTTCCGCTATTTTGCAGGTCCTTTTTTTCTTCATATAGAAAACTTATGATTTTAGATATATCTTAGAAAACACATTCTGTGCCAGAAAAAAAAAGATATTTCGTTACCGTTTTCATAGTTTCACTTGCTTTACCAATATTTCCTCAAATAAGTAAACCTTTTACCGTTAAAAGAAGCTGTCACTTCATATTCTTTGGGAAACACATTATGTTTCAGAAAAGTATTGTTGGTTGTTTTTATTATACTTTCTTAGGCTCTACCAATATTTTCTTAAACATGCGAGCATTTTTAAAACTGTCAGTTACACGTTGCTAATGTTGAATGGATCAGATTGAAACACCCAGTTCCGTGTTTATTTGACTCTTTCCCACCTTTTAGTTTATTTTTATTTTAAACAAATAATTATCTAAATCCATAACTTAGTAATACAGCTTTAAAACAATTAGCAAAAATTAACTATATTCCTAGCCAGATTCTTACATTTTCTTCAAATTTATCGACTGAGACTTATAACCTTTAATGCTGTGTGTGACATTAATACGCCTACTTTAATGTCCTTTTTGTTGTTAATCGCAAAGCTACACCAGACACCGCCAACTCTTACCAACGAATAGTGGGATTGACCGTCATATTATAACACCCCCATGGTTGTGAGGCGATCATGTTTGGTGTGATGGGGATTTGAACCGTCGACCCGGAGATTGCTAGTCGAGCGCCCTAACACCTGACCATGCGGGCAACACGTAACCTAATAAAATAGTTCAGTTCTGACACTTTACCTCAAATGTGTATTTCATTTATAGTCAAGTTTTCTAGTTATTGTAGTTGGAAGGAATATTATAGATAACAAAATGAAAATTCCTTTTGTTTTACTATTTCCTGTAAAACTAAACAGTTGTATTGAAATTTTATGAATGTGAATATAAAGTCACTTCGTACGAAAAAAAGCGCAAAGCTATCTTTGCATATTAATACAAGAGAAATAAGATTTAAAAAAAACATTCTGCGTGTGTTATGTTTGTTTGTTTTTAATTATGCACAAAGCTACACAAGGGCTATCTGTGCTCTGCCCACCACGGGTATCGAAACCCGGATTCTAGCGTTGTAAGTCCGCAGACATACCGCTGTACCACTGGGGGGCCGTGTGTTATGAGGCTTTAAACGGAACTTTCATGTATCGCAATTACTGTTTTAATTTTTTTATAAGTATCTCACAATTCAACGTTTTAAGCACATATCATTCTAGAGCTATTATAGTAAAAGCATAATACATATCAACGTAAATATTACATACTATGCGTTATTAGACTCTAATCTCTTATCAAGAAATTAAACGAAAAATACAATTATGCTTTAAATTTTTCGAATTATTACTTGCAGTATATTAAAATGTAATGTCTAGTTTAGGTGACATCAACACTAGCCTTTACGTCTCCATTATAATCCCCAAGCGGGAGAGCGGCAACGATATAATCCGGGATTCGATTCCCCACGGCTGACACAGGAGATAGCTCAATGTGGCTTTGCTCTATAAAACAAACAAATATACATACTGAACCGTTCTTGTTATGATGCTGCTAGCAATCGATACCATATTGTACCATTCATATTCTGATGGTCGTGGAGATACTGTTAATAATCAATACCATTTTGTACCATTCTTATTTTGATGGTCGTGGAGATGCTGCTAATAGTCGATACCATATTGTACCATTCTTATTCTGATTGTCGTATAGTTGCTGCTAATAGTCGATACCATATTATACCATTCTTATTCTGATGGTCTTGTAGTAGCTGCTAATAGTCGATACCATATTGTACCATTCATATTCTGATGGTCTTGTAGTAGCTGCTAATAGTCGATACCATATTGTACCATTCTTATTCTGATTGTCGTATAGTTGCTGCTAATAGTCGATACCATATTATACCATTCTTATTCTGATGGTCTTGTAGTAGCTGCTAATAGTCGATACCATATCATACCATTCTTATTCTGATGGTCTTGTAGTAGCTGCTAATAGTCGATACCATATTGTACCATTCATATTCTGATTGTCGTGGAGATGCTTCTAATAGTCTATACCATATTGTACCTTTCATATTCTGATGGTCGTGGAGATGCTTCTAATAGTCGGTATATTAACTAGTTGCATTCCCTCTAGTTTATCACTGCTAAATTAAGAACAGCTAGTGCAGATAGCCTTCCAGTAGTTTTGGGCGAAATTCAAAGAAACTAAAATTATCGGAGTTTTCTATTCGTTTTAAGTTGTTTTATTACACGCCAAGCTTTACTGGATGGTAAGCTATAGCAATAAAATTAGAGTTAAATTAATAAAGTGAATTATGTGATAATTTTTTACTTTTTTCTTTAGTTGTTATCGAAACCTATAACTAGCAGACCTATTAAATTCATGGCTTGAAATAGGATTTTTGTTAATCACCTCAATCATGATTACGTATATAGATCTCACTACAAATTTAATGGCTATTCATAAGAGTGAAAGGATATAAAAGGAAGTAATCGCAGGTAAATAAGTAAACGAATTATATTTTTTTAGACACCCAAAGTGTTAACATGTTTTCTGTATTTTTTATTTGATTTTTCACACTAAGTACAATACCAGAAACATTTCAAGAAGATTAAATCTAAACACACAATGTCACATTTACTAAGAAAAATTTTCTTTTTTAACGCTAGGGTTGATTACTAGAATGTCTTAGACATAGCATACTATGAAGAAAGTGACCTTAAATTCCTGAACATTTTTTTTTTTTTTTTTTTTGCTATGTCTTATTTCGCTCAATGTTTTTATGTACTATTTCAGGAGTGACCTCTAACGTTTTAATAGCCAATCACCTTTTGTTGAGGTTTATTGCCCGTTCCTGGGAAACTATACAACACTCAACTTACATATATCAACAAGTAAGCAAGGGGTTGGACATAACGTGGAAACATTATGAATGATAGGATCTTATAAAGAAAATGTTGATAATCTGTATCAGCAGTTATAAAATTATCCAGCTTTCCAAACGTGACTTTTTAACAGCCAGGTTTCTAACACTTGTAATGTACAACGACATTAAACTTAGATTTAACAGAATAAACGATGACATTTGTTAGTTGTAGCGATAGGGAGATTTACTCCATTATTGGATTTAGCGATGAAAATTACTCTAACGAATAGAAAATGCCAATAACTGAGCCTATTGATTAAATTTTAAAATAACTTATCCCTGCATGATAATATTGCACCAAAAAGTAACCTTTACACTGATACAAGACGTTAGACGTTTTTGTTACTTAAATGATTTTGTATTAAAAACCACAAAAGTTACATTAAACTAAGCTATTACCAAGCTCAATATGACTCTACAGATGTGGACTTCATATAAAATTTATTGTGAAAAGACAAAATAGAAATAAATAATTATGTAAATATGAATGCATGAGTATCTATATAGTGAAAATATCGATGTATGACTGTTATAGCACACTGACACTGAACAAAAATAAATTATGACACAATGAAAATTATCCTTAAGTTGTTTAATTTTATCAATCAGGCAGAAAGTGAGTGAGAGATAGGGATAAACAGGAATGAAAGAAAATTTTCATATCATCAAATGTGCTCTAGAAGAGTCTTGACTATTCCCATTCAACTGCGCCTAAAATTGAATTGAAGGTTGTTTCGATTACCTTGTTATTGTTATTTCAAAGTAACACAAAACTCACAATTTGTCGATAAAAAGTATGATGTAGACGTAAATAACTGCTCAATAATTAAGCAGAAAAAACTTATTTTAATGTCACTAGAAAGTATAAGAAATACAGTAGAATATTTACTGCCGAGCTGTAAAATAACATATGTTTTCTGAAAACAACTACAAAACATACGATTTCTAGCTTTTATTTATATTTAATATCATTAAACAACCCTTTATCTCCGTGCTTATATTTCTTTTTATATAGCTATGTAACTCTATACATCCTTATTTTTCTATAATAATCTCAATCTTTCTGTATATTCATATATGTTTATCGCATACATTACCACAGACATTATCCGTTATGACAATAAGTTGACAACCAGGACCGATAACGGTATTGCGATATTTAATTCATTATTGTTTTATAGTGCTTATTTAATCGCCAATAAACAATTAACGTAATCAATAGTTTGTAAGGTATTTATTTATTTACATATATATTTATATGCATAATTACTCTCTTGGGTCGATTATAGAAAATAAATGTATACTTGATGTACACTTAAACTTAGGTAAGTTTACAGTATCGAATTCGAATCCAATTCACGCGTTAGTAAATCTGATAAAAAGAAATGTTTAACGCACTTGTTCTGAAAGCGTAATGATTTGTTAATTAACAACAGTGAATGTTAGAAAAATTATCTTTCAGTTTCGTGCTACGTTCGATTGCTTGTTTGTTTGTTTGTTTTTAATTATGCACAAAGCTACACAAGGGCTATCTGTGCTCTGCCCACCACGGGTATCGAAACCCGGTTTCTAGCGTTGTAAGTCCGCAGACATTCCGCTGTGCCACTGGGGGGCACCACGTTCGAACTTAATACAGTTTGTCACAGAACTTTCCCAAGTCAATCATCTGCAACGTAAACGGATGTTTCAGTCGACAGCTTTCTTTACAGAAGAAATCTTTCTTCAGTTCTATTGTGTGGTCACGGAAGAAGAATCATTTAAATAAGAATTTTAATTCATAAAAACTAGTTAATGAGGTTCTGAGGATTTAAATGCATGCCATAAACTAAATATATGAGATCGATTGTATCATAAATTTCTACTTTACTTAATTCGACAAAGTTATTGTGTTAATCATTCAGTTGACATTTTAATCTTCACTAGTATTAGAATAGTTTTGCCTTTTATTAAATAAATACCACCAAGAAGTTTTGAATTTTCGTTTCGCTGATGCCGCAGGTCGTAACATCATCGTTCATATCATTATACAAGTTCAATGTAGAATTGATATCGCGCGATTTTCAAAGATAAACCTGTTTTTCAATGAAACAAATTCATTGTGTTTAAGGTTCTTCATTTATGTATAATAAATAAATAATTACAGGAATCGAAAAACACACGTTTTTTTAAGAATTTACATCTATAACTCGCTTATTCAAATAATGGCTGGAGACGGCTTGAATGGGTAATGAAGAAAAACTTTAATATAAGTTTAACATAACAGCAAATGTACAAAGTTATTTAAAGTTTCTGACAATAGTTTTCCTTCTGTTATGAATATTAAAATATTAATGCAGTGCTGCTTTAAACTATTGTTTGAATATATATATTCTTATTTTTGTGATGTTTGTTTTGTTTGTAACACAATGTGCTCTGCCCACCACGAAACCCGGATTCTAGCGTTGTAAGTCCGCAGTCATGCCGCTGTGCCACTGGGGGGCTAACTGTGATGTTTAGTTTATTCAGATTACTTTTGAAATTGCAGTTTCAACCCAATATTTTTTCCATATACTGATGATCAGAATTTGTAAAATAACTACTGATTAACTACAGAAATATAACAGTTAATTATAGTGTATATAATTCAGTTATAAATCGCATATATATATATTGTTCTTTAGATTTGTTTACTTACTTCTACAAAAATACATTGATTCAATATATGACACAAGTAGATCATTAGATATTTTAAATATATTCAATAGATGACGCTACTACAATTGACTGTTTTTGTTTTGTTTTTTTGCTAAATAAATTTAATTTCTTAAACAGCTTATATATCTAAATTGAAACCTTCATAGATACTATAAGATAGAACTTCAAGTGGTGAAATTAGTGATAAATTATTTATTAGAGGAACCACTGAAATATGGAGTATTTGTCACTATTATAGAAAATCACTATACGAAGTAACAGAAGAAAGTGCTAGTCTAGAAATTATTATAGAAAATCACTATACGAAGTAACAGAAGAAAGTGCTAGTCTAGAAATTATTATAGAAAATCACTATACGAAGTAACAGAAGAAAGTGCTAGTCTAGAAATTATAACCTCAAAGCGGATTTAGAAAGTACCTTTAATTTTTTATTAAAGATCTAACAATAGCCTCGTATATAAATATTTGGTAAATTTTTTAACCCTTTTCTGTTTATTTTGATGAAGTTTCTTGCTGCAAGGCTCTTTATCAAATATATATATTTTGTAATTATTATTATGTATTCGAAATTATCATTCACTTTTATTATTGTAGCTAAAAGCACAAAATTCAAAGATGTGCAAATATGATCAAACGTAATGGCTCATACCAAGTGTTGGGAAGCTAAATTTATTTATTAGAGTCTTTTGGTAATTTTTATCATTATACCCTATTTAAATTGAAAAATAAATTCAAACTATAAAAAAGTTTGATTACAGTTTAACGGAATTTTGGAACGTTCTCAAAAATAGGATGCAGTTGATTGTGAACACTCAATATTTCTGACTCTTTGTAAAAAAATACTTGTTTTGTTTTAGTAGAAATACATTCTGGAACTTGAGATAAATTTTCACTGGAGCAAGTATCAGTTACACAATTTTTCATAATTTCTGATCGTTCGGTGTATTCTATTTTCAGTACTTTGTTTTCATTAGTTCGGATTAACTCCACATAACTGTTAAATTTAAGACCTTTCGTTTCATTTATACCACTGGTCAGGTAGTTAGGGCGCTCGAATCGCAATCCGAAGGTCGCGGGTTCGAATCTCCATCCAACCAAACATGCTCGCCCTTTCAGCCGTGAGAGCGTTATAATGTGACGGTCAATACCACTATTCGTTCGTGAAAGAGTAGGCTTAGAGTTGGCGGTGGGTGGAGATGACTAACTGTCTTCCCTCTAAGTTTAATTAGGGACGGCTAGCGCAGTTAGCCCTCGTGTAGCTTTACGCGAAATTCAAAAACAAATAAACCTTTATACCAGCAGATGGAATGTATGTATTTTCACTGAAAATGACAAATGTGATAAAGACCAAATAATAAAGCAAACTATGTTTAATTCTATGGAATCTAACGAAAAATGATCCTTTTTTAACGAAACAACTCTGATGAAATACCAATTGAAAACGTATACGTATTAATACTATTTGAAAACGGATAAAGTTTTAGGACACTTACGGGTTCTAATCAAATGAGTATATAGGAACCTTTATACTATTTATCATCTGTTATAATCCACTGTTCATAACATTTTTCCTTCAGTCGTAGAGATTATGAAGTTTGTAGGATACAACAACAAAGATTTGCTATAAAAGCTTCTTACATTATTTTTTCACGAGACATTAAGTTGCGGGTTGAATTCGCTAAAAATTTGCAAAGTACCATTTCTTTTGAAATACATAGTTTGGTGTAACAACACAATATGATTGATAGTAAATAACTAAATTTAACAAGCCCAAATAAATAAAAATCTTAAGTTCATATATAGGTACTACACTACTAAGTTCGTTAGCAGTATGTGTTAGATCAAACGTATAATTAAAATACGGTATTTTTTATTGGAAAAGTATAATAGATAAATCGATCTAAAGAATTTGAAATATCATTAATGATTTGTAATGTTTCATCAGGATTTTGTTAATGATTTGTAATGTTTCATCAGGATTATATTAATGATTTGTAATGTTTCATCAGGATTTTGTAAATGATTTGTAATGTTGCATCACGATTATATTAATGATTTGTAATGTTTCATCAGGATTTTGTAAATGATTTGTAATGTTTCATCAGTATTATATTAATGGTTTGTAATGTTTCATCAGGATTTTATTAATGTTTTGTAATGTTGCATCACGATTATATCAATGATTTGTAATGTTTTATCAGGATTTTCTTATATTTCAAGAGAACTTTAGTTCCAGAAATGTATGGTTTCACTATAATAAATGACTCAAAATCATTTTGTAGGTTCATGATTCGTGGGATTTAATAAAACAATGAATCAATTTGAAAATTTTCAATCTAAGAGTACTCACTTAAAAACCAATTCTTACTGATTTCTACTTTTCTTTATGTGGTGTTTTCTCTTCAACATCCTTACACCTATAATCGAATCAGTGATTAGGCCTTAAATAAATTGATAATATACAAATAGAATGCCATCAATAATTTCATCTCCTCCACTTTTATACTGAGAAAAGTTAAGATTTGTTAACATTAGAGTGGGTTTAGTTTATACTTCCAGCTTTAATGTTTTATGTTACCAGTTTGACCAAACGTTTTTTACAGAATTGAAGTTGAAGAAAAACAAGACTATTGTACGCTTCACAAATACATCATCTGTACCTGATGATGCCTTTACTGACGAAACCATGGTCGTAATAAATGATGTATTTGTGAAACGTACAAATGTCTTCTTTTTCCTCAATTCTGTAATTATGGAGTTTCACCAAGTACAGACGGTTTCAAGTATCAATTATACAAAGGTTTCTTTTCTATTCGAATCTTAAAGTTAACTTTAATGAAATGCTGCCACATTATGCTGATTATTACAGTGAATATAAAAAATACTTCCTTTGAGTAACAAAATAATTCTTGACAGAGTGAACTAAAGGAATGTTGTCAAAACTTCCTGAAAGATGGCGCTTTTGAGAGCTGACAGTTGTGCAGTTCAGAAGTATAGCTCACAGTCAAAATCTTATGTAATAAAACCCTGTCTTAAAACAGCATTTGTGGAAAAAAAAAGCAAGAAAACGTTTAAACGTCTTCCTTTTTATTATTTTCTTAAAAAAAACACCAAAGCATTAAAGGACAGGTATAACAATGGAAAACATCCATCAATTCATCATTAACGTGCCGAAGTACCCACTACTCTTGCCAACAGTATTCACAACTTTCGTAAATCATGATATTTGATGATTTAATAATGTCTAAAAGGCATAACAAAGTTAAAATGCTTAATTCGATTCATTGTTGTTTTTTATTTGCTTCAAATTTAAAATATTTAAGGTTTAACTCTTTGACTTAGGTCTACGTGCTACTGTTACACGTGTGCTACAGCTAAGCGACACGTCTCAAAACAATGTCTTATTTGCACCCACATATAAACGACAATTCACACAACAGATTATCCAACAAAATGTTTAACATTTTTAAATACTGGTTTGGTACCCCGCATTTATTAACTCGTAAAACTCCAACTAAGTCTGATGAAAAGCAGTCTAAGTCAAACACGTGGTTACAGCTTTAATAAACTAACCTCTGTATACGTTTGGGATGGTGGAGAAAGATCTTACTGATGAATAATTATGCAAAGCTGTAAACACAATCATTAAATAAAATCGTAGAATAAAGGTTCCACATTGCGGGGGATCTCGAACTTAAGTTAGAGGTTTGTGAATACCTTATGTTATTTTTAATCTGAAATTTGTCTCCAAATCTTGACATACTACAAGATTAAATGAGGGCAAATTTTCAGTTCAGTGAAAACCTTTGAAATTTGACGTCATACTGAGAGACATGCATGTTTTCCGAAAAAAAAAAGTTGTTATCAATATCTTAATAAGGGTAATTTACGTATGAATTATCCTAGTCTATGTTTACTTAATACAGTGATGATATGGAAGAAAATCATGAGGACATGATATGATATAAGAAAATATTAAATAGTTTACTTTTAAACTAGTGTTAAAATTTTATATAGAAATATACGATTTTCCATAGTCTAATTCAATAACATCACAGTTATTCTCATCGTTCAGTAGCTCTCTATTTCTCCCAGATTTATCTGATGCCTCTCCTCTTCTTCACACACATTTACAAACCACATAATTGACCATCTTGGTTTTTCCACATGCACTAATACAGCAACTTTTTACATATTTACAACTTTAATGTTTCATGATTGACTCAAGAAACATCAGTGTGTTTATTGGTTTTGGTACCAAGTATGAATTTCATGAACTTACACTCTGATTCTCTTAAATCTACACACATTTACTTAATCGTGGATAAAAATGCTATAAAACTGGATAGCTTCGTCTATTTGCGTCAGACGTCTCATATCACGAGATTCTTTGTCGAAAAAGGATGAGTTTGAAAAGCCGCCAGCGACTGAAAGTCGTTGCTACCATAAGAAATCATTAAGAGCTCTTTGGCTCTATCGATAGCCATCCTACTTGATTAGTTTTCAGCAATAACAGCAAGTGCTGAAAATTTGAGTCTTTTACATCCTTTAAGGATCTTGAATTTCCCTATTCCACGAATGAAACTTGTATGGTCTTTCACAGAGAAAGCACGTAGGAAGTGTTCGAGATAACGAGCCTGTGGCTCTGGAGCACGTGTGAGTTCATGTATAGATATGAATTCTTTTAGTTATATCTCCATTTCATGAAGAGAATTTGAAGCGTAATACGCCAACATCACTAAAATATCAGTCACCACACGTTTTGAGAAGTTTCGTATAATAATTATCGCGGAGAGTAATACGAATGTCACACTTTTCTTGTTTTGAGGTAAACTCTGGAATAATTTTGATTCCAGATACAGTAACACAGACACTCTTTCTTTGATCTTCGAAACTTTCAAACAAGTAGAAGGAAATATTCGTCAATAACTTGCGAGATTTGAACATTAACCAACATTCTTTCTCAACTCAAAGACTTGAAGCTTTATTTTGTTCTGCAAGACCTACAAAAGTATTTGAAACAAGGTCCACTCAGAGTTCTTCGTACTTCACCAATACCTTGTCTTTAGATCTAGGAACCCTTTTTATTGTCTTCTTGACTTTGTTCATTGCCGTATCGGTCATCTGGGAAATGAATCACATTGTAGTGACTCAGGAGTTCTCTGATCAGTTTTTAAGACGACAAGTCTGATACTTATCAAAAGTTTTATTCTCTATAAATCTGTTTCGTTCAGTGAAACTCCTCGCATCTATCTATGCTGAGTGTTATAGTAGTGTATGCAGTAGATTCAGAAAAAACCTGACAAACAAATTGATACAAGTTTCCGATTTGATAGTAATGTACTATGCTACTTTATTTTCATGTTGTAAAGATCTATTTGAATCAAACTATGACGATAATTTGGAGACAGATTCAGAATTCCCAATATTATCCTTTATGTATACTTCGATTCCACTTTCTCGCGATCGCAGAATTCTCTTCAAGATACTTATTTAACTGGAAATATTTCCTTTATTGTTTTATTTGTTTATACTTTGTATCTTTATTTGTTGGAATGTTTATAGTTTGGACCTCTTCACTTTCTTCTCCTGTTGTCCTAGGCATCTTTCAATGGTTTTCCTTCCATTCACCAATAAATCTGGGAAATCTTTTTTTAGCGCCAGGAAGAGCTGTTTGTCCAGTGGAAATGTTGAGGATCTCAACGATGTTACACTTGAAAGGGTTAATCAATAAATTATTTCCATAACAAGAGCCTTCACTGTAGTGCCTCAATAACTCGCTTCGACCCGTATTCATCGTGTCTTTGTAGACATTGCAGTTATGTCTAATTTACTGCAAATTTACGTTGCTCTTCAACTTTTCTCAAATATGATACTCAAAACTCCACTTCGATTCTATTTAACTTCGAGGTTATAGGGTTTGTTCTCGCGCAATGCTTTTCGCAGCCACATTTGTTTAGTCTTGAAGCTGAACATGCTAAATTATACCCTGTAGAAATACTTGAATTGAGTTAAATATAGATATATTGGTTAAACATTAAGTAACTAGCCGCTATTTAGTGTGTTCTGTTAAAATCGGATCACCATCAGGTCAGAGATACGTTTACGGACTTAAAAAGCTAAAATACGGAGCTCAATTCCGTGTGGTGCACAGGGCGCAAGTAGTCTATTGAGTAATTTTGCGTACAACCAAACAAACTGTAAACATTTCAGTCTAAGGTTAGATTTTGGAATTATAATGGTGCTGGGGAACAAAAATGTGTAAGTATAACAAACCTGCAATTAATAATACAGATAAAAATAGTATAGTTAATTTTCAAGTCACGGACTAAAAGATTCAACTCTTGAATATAAAATTATTTTGAAATAAATCTTTATCAACAGTAAGGTATTATCCTTCCAAGTCACCAATATTAAAATCTTGGCTAGAATGAAGAACAGAGAGAAATAGAAACTATACATTTCTATCGAAATTGAAAAAGATTTTTCTTAATATATATAATATTTTTATTAACACAATATTTCATTTCGTCATACAACAACATAAGGTGGTTGAATTAATCTTTCAAACGTAAACAAGGGAGGGATTCTTTACAAATACAGCGTTAAACTGATATTACCGTAGACAGCAGGTGTGAGTCTAATTTTTTAAAATAATGTATTTCAGCTCTATGTACTCTTTCTCGAAGAGCACTTGTTATTACGTTGGGAGTATGAATACAAAAACATCTTCGTGGTTGACTTTGAATTTGACAATGAGCATTTTGTCGTCATTTTGCTGCTAATTCTTCCTGAGTTTAATCAGCTTTAAATAACAGAGGAAATACCCCCCACTGGTTTATGTCGAGAGGGCGTTTGTTAGGATATTACTAAGGTGATTTATGATAGCTTAGAGCAGTTGAAACTACTTGTCAATTCTAATTAACTAAGTATGATATATTCAACTGAGGTAATAATTTATTCGAAAACGTGAACTGTGAAACGAGAAGATTCAAAGATCAAATATAAAAATATTTAATTAAGAGGTCTTAGAAACTAAGGAAGCTATGCCAGTTGTATATAAATAAATATATATGCATGTGTGCCATAATAATTTCGTTATACTTAACATATAAAGGGAAAAAGAAAACACACAGCACGAAGGCACAAACTACACTGTTGGAATGGTAAAACGTTCTAGTAGAGAGGTATTGTTGAAGAAGAACACACATAGCACAAGGGATACACTACCTGTCAGATTTAATCTTTATTGGTAAGCTTTGCATGTGAAATATAATTATAACTAAAATATTAGTTAAAATATATTTTTTCCATAATAACATATCATAATGTTTGGGGACAACATGGTACCTATTGGTTCATCTCGGCTGTTCCATTCTTTAAATTAAACTAAAACTGTCAATAAATAAATTTAAAAAACAAGTAAACTAGCCCTTATCATTCACATATTTACCAAGCCTTCTCTTAAACTAACTTAAATTTACTGCTTCCACAACACCAGAAGACAACCCATTCCAAACGCCAATCATCCTGCCAATATTTGTTTCCCCTGGTCCTACTATTCTCACTGTTAAATATGAAAAAAGATGATATATCAACAATATCAATTTCCTTTACAATTTTAAGCACCTCAATCAGATACCCTCTAACTCTTCTTTTTTTTTTCCAGACCAAACAATCTGAGAGATTTCAATCTCTCCTCTTATGGTAACCCCTCCATCCCAGGCACCATTCTAGTAACCCTCCGCTGAACCTTTTCCAACAGTTCAATGTCCTTCTTGAGGTAAGGAACCCAAGACTGAACACAGTGCTCCAAATGTGGTCTTACCAGTGACCTATACAATGAAATTATAACCTCGTTAAACATGTATTCAATATGTCTATTTGCCCTACAACTAGCAACAGCACACTGCTTGGATGGCTTAAGAGACTGATCAACTATTACAC